>NW_023223826.1:0-726 GCF_002007445.2 Ailuropoda melanoleuca | reverse complement strand
CCCAGGGCGGTGTCAGGGGCGGGGAAACTCAATGTTGGGGAGTCCCCATCTCTTGGGTTTCACTTCTCCCTCTCACAACCTGTGTCAGGTCCTCCTACCTGGAGACTCCTGACGCGGCCCCACTTCGCATTCCCATTGGGTGTCGTGTTTCTGGAGAAGCCAATCAGCGGCGGTTTCGGGTTATAAAGTCTCCGCACCCGCCAGGGGCTCAGCGGAGACTCAGAGTCTCCCCAGAACCTGGAGATGCAGGTCGTGCTGACCCGAACCCTTGTCCTGGTGCTGTCGGGGGCCCTGGCCGTGACCGAGAATTGGGCGGGTGAGTGCGGGGGGGGGAGCGAGGGGACCGCCGGGCGGGGACACGGGACCCCCAGGGAAGGCGCCTCTCCGTCGCCCCCGACTCCCAAGCGCCTCCGGCCGCGCCCTGGCCTGTGCTCCCCCGTCCCTCCCCGCCTCCGCCCTGCTCTCCCCAAATCGGTGCCCCTCCCCCTGCCCTTCCGGCCTCCTGCACCTGCGCCCCGGGCCCCGCGGCGGGAGGACGGTCGGGCGGGGTCTCAGCCCCTCCGCGCCCGCAGGCTCGCACTCCCTGAGGTATTTACACACCGCGGTGTCCCGGCCCGGCCGCGGGGAGCCCCGCTTCATCTCCGTCGGCTACGTGGACGACACGCAGTTCGTGCGGTTCGACAGCGACTCTGCCAGTCGGAGGGCCGAGCCGCGGGCGCCGTGGAT
>NW_023223825.1:0-9816 GCF_002007445.2 Ailuropoda melanoleuca | reverse complement strand
ACCACTTTGTGGCACTCTCGTCAGGCTTCCGGGAACACTTTCCCTCATGTTTCCCTATTCACGAAGGATGAAGATATTCCTAAGACGGCCACTGCACAGTGTTGTTTCTGACAGAAATGTTTTAGTCATTTTCGTTCCATTGCCACCAGCAGTTTTGATAGGATTTACCCATGAAGCAAACATTGCATTGGAGGCTGGTTTGGCCAAATTTTGTTTCTCAGTGCTGTGCTCATCGTGTTTCACTCACGGTAACAAAGCACCTTGATTTTTGTTCCACGTTCTATAAGGCCAATGTGACTTCAAGGGCTTTATCTTCGCACTTTGTTTCTTGGTTCTAAGTGCTGGATGCTTCCAAGGCACATTTACCCAATGGGGAATCTGGGTCCCAAGGAAATGCGGATGTTAGCTGGAGGTGTTATCCTGGACGCTCTTCTTTAATACCAATAAGAAGGGCGCTGAGTCCTCGAAATTCTTGAACGTTTTCATTTAGACTCCCTTATTTAAGTGAGATGATGTTCGTTGATATTTCCCTGGATTGTGTGGTGTCTCAGAGACCACTATGTGGCACTCTCGTCAGGCTTCCGTGAACACTTTCCCTCATGTTTCCCTATTCACGAAGGATGATGATAGTGCTAAGACGGCCACTGCACAGTGTTGTTTCTGACAGAAATGGTTTAGGCATTTTCGTTCCATTGCCACCAGCAGTTTTAATGGGATTTACCCATGAAGCAAACATTGCATTGGAGGCTGGTTTGGCCAAATTTTGTTTCTCCGTGCTGTGCTGATCGTGTTTCACTCACGGTAACAAAGCACCTTGATTTTTGTTCCACGTTCTATAAGGCCGATGTGACTTCAAGGGCTTTATCTTCGCACTTTGTTTCTTGGTTCTAAGTGCTGGAGCTTCCAAGGCACATTCACCCAATGGGGAATCTGGGTCCCAAAGGAAACGTGGATGTTAGCTGGAGGTGTTATCCTGGACGCTCTTCTTTAATACCAATAAGAAGGGCGCTGAGTCCTCGAAATTCTTGAACGTTTTCATTTAGACTCCCTTATTTAAGTGAGATGATGTTCGTTGATAATTCCCTGGAATGTGTGGTGTCTCAGAGACCACTTTGTGGCACCTTCGTCAGGCTTCCGTGAACACTTTCCCTCATGTTTCCCTATTCACGAAGGATGATGATAGTGCTAAGACGGCCACTGCACAGTGTTGTTTCTGACAGAAATGGTTTAGGCATTTTCGTTCCATTGCCACCAGCAGTTTTAATGGGATTTACCCATGAAGCAAACATTGCATTGGAGGCTGGTTTGGCCAAATTTTGTTTCTCAGTGCTGTGCTCATCGTGTTTCACTCACGGTAACAAAGCACCTTGATTTTTGTTCCACGTTCTATAAGGCCAATGTGACTTCAAGGGCTTTATCTTCGCACTTTGTTTCTTGGTTCTAAGTGCTGGATGCTTCCAAGGCACATTTACCCAATGGGGAATCTGGGTCCCAAGGAAATGCGGATGTTAGCTGGAGGTGTTATCCTGGACGCTCTTCTTTAATACCAATAAGAAGGGCGCTGAGTCCTCGAAATTCTTGAACTTTTTCATTTAGACTCCCTTATTTAAGTGAGATGATGTTCGTTGATATTTCCCTGGATTGTGTGGTGTCTCAGAGACCACTATGTGGCACTCTCGTCAGGCTTCCGTGAACACTTTCCCTCATGTTTCCCTATTCACGAAGGATGATGATAGTGCTAAGACGGCCACTGCACAGTGTTGTTTCTGACAGAAATGTTTTAGGCATTTTCGTTCCATTGCCACCAGCAGTTTTGATAGGATTTACCCATGAAGCAAACATTGCATTGCAGACTGGTTTGGCCAAATTATGTTTCTCAGTGCTGTGTTCATCGTGTTTCACTCATGATAACAAAGCACCTTGATTTTCTTCCATGTTCTATAGGCCGCTGTGAGTTGAAGGGCTTTATCTTTGCACTTTGTTTCTTGGTTCTAAGTGCTGGATACTTGCAAGGCACCATCACCCAATGGGGAATATGGGTCCCATTGATAACGCGGTTGTTAGCTGGAGGTGTACTCTTGGACGCTATTCTTTAATACCAATAAGAGGGGCGCTGAGTCCTCGAAATTCTTGAACGTTTTCATTTAGACTCCCTTATTTAAGTGAGATGATGTTCGTTGATATTTCCCTGGATTGTGTGGTGTCTCAGAGACCACTATGTGGCACTCTCGTCAGGCTTCCGTGAACACTTTCCCTCATGTTTCCCTATTCACGAAGGATGATGATAGTGCTAAGACGGCCACTGCACAGTGTTGTTTCTGACAGAAATGGTTTAGGCATTTTCGTTCCATTGCCACCAGCAGTTTTAATGGGATTTACCCATGAAGCAAACATTGCATTGGAGGCTGGTTTGGCCAAATTTTGTTTCTCCGTGCTGTGCTGATCGTGTTTCACTCACGGTAACAAAGCACCTTGATTTTTGTTCCACGTTCTATAAGGCCGATGTGACTTCAAGGGCTTTATCTTCGCACTTTGTTTCTTGGTTCTAAGTGCTGGATGCTTCCAAGGCACATTTACCCAATGGGGAATCTGGGTCCCAAGGAAATGCGGATGTTAGCTGGAGGTGTTATCCTGGACGCTCTTCTTTAATACCAATAAGAAGGGCGCTGAGTCCTCGAAATTCTTGAACGTTTTCATTTAGACTCCCTTATTTAAGTGATATGATGTTCGTTGATAATTCCCTGGATTGTGTGGTGTCTCAGAGACCACTATGTGGCACTCTCGTCAGTCTTCCGGGAACACTTTCTCTCATGTTTCCCTATTCACGAAGGATGATGATAGTGCTAAGACGGCCACTGCACAGTGTTGTTTCTGACAGAAATGGTTTAGGCATTTTCGTTCCATTGCCACCAGCAGTTTTAATGGGATTTACCCATGAAGCAAACATTGCATTGGAGGCTGGTTTGGCCAAATTTTGTTTCTCAGTGCTGTGCTCATCGTGTTTCACTCACGGTAACAAAGCACCTTGATTTTTGTTCCACGTTCTATAAGGCCAATGTGACTTCAAGGGCTTTATCTTCGCACTTTGTTTCTTGGTTCTAAGTGCTGGATGCTTCCAAGGCACATTTACCCAATGGGGAATCTGGGTCCCAAGGAAATGCGGATGTTAGCTGGAGGTGTTATCCTGGACGCTCTTCTTTAATACCAATAAGAAGGGCGCTGAGTCCTCGAAATTCTTGAACGTTTTCATTTAGACTCCCTTATTTAAGTGAGATGATGTTCGTTGATATTTCCCTGGATTGTGTGGTGTCTCAGAGACCACTATGTGGCACTCTCGTCAGGCTTCCGTGAACACTTTCCCTCATGTTTCCCTATTCACGAAGGATGATGATAGTGCTAAGACGGCCACTGCACAGTGTTGTTTCTGACAGAAATGGTTTAGGCATTTTCGTTCCATTGCCACCAGCAGTTTTGATAGGATTTACCCATGAAGCAAACATTGCTTTGGAGGCTGGTATGGCCAAATTTTGTTTCTCAGTGCTGTGCTATCGTGTTCACTCACGGTAACAAAACACCTTGATTTTTGTTCCATGTTCTATAAGGCCGATATGACTTCAAGGGCTTTATCTTCGCACTTGTTTCTTCGTTCTAAGTGCTGGATGCTTCCAAGGCGCTTTCACCCAAAGGGGAATCTGGGTCCCAAAGGAAACGCGAATGTTAGCTGTAGGTATTATCCTGGACGCTCCTCTTTAATACCAATAAGAAGGGGGCTGGGTCCTCAAAATTCGTGAACTTTTTCATTAATACTCCCTTATTTAAGTGAGATGATGTTCGTTGATATTTCCCTGGATTGTGTGGTGTCTCAGAGACCACTATGTGGCACTCTCGTCAGGCTTCCGTGAACACTTTCCCTCATGTTTCCCTATTCACGAAGGATGATGATAGTGCTAAGACGGCCACTGCACAGTGTTGTTTCTGACAGAAATGGTTTAGGCATTTTCGTTCCATTGCCACCAGCAGTTTTAATGGGATTTACCCATGAAGCAAACATTGCATTGGAGGCTGGTTTGGCCAAATTTTGTTTCTCAGTGCTGTGCTGATCGTGTTTCACTCACGGTAACAAAGCACCTTGATTTTTGTTCCACGTTCTATAAGGCCGATGTGACTTCAAGGGCTTTATCTTCGCACTTTGTTTCTTGGTTCTAAGTGCTGGATGCTTCCAAGGCACATTTACCCAATGGGGAATCTGGGTCCCAAGGAAATGCGGATGTTAGCTGGAGGTGTTATCCTGGACGCTCTTCTTTAATACCAATAAGAAGGGCGCTGAGTCCTCGAAATTCTTGAACGTTTTCATTTAGACTCCCTTATTTAAGTGAGATGATGTTCGTTGATATTTCCCTGGATTGTGTGGTGTCTCAGAGACCACTATGTGGCACTCTCGTCAGGCTTCCGTGAACACTTTCCCTCATGTTTCCCTATTCACGAAGGATGATGATAGTGCTAAGACGGCCACTGCACACTGTTGTTTCTGACAGAAATGTATAGGCATTTTCGTTCCATTGCTACCAGCAGTCTTTGATGGGATTTACCCATGAAGCAAACATTGCATTGGAGGCTGGTTTGGCCAAATTTTGTTTCTCAGTGCTGTGCTGATCGTGTTTCACTCACGGTAACAAAGCACCTTGATTTTTGTTCCACGTTCTATAAGGCCGATGTGACTTCAAGGGCTTTATCTTCGCACTTTGTTTCTTGGTTCTAAGTGCTGGATGCTTCCAAGGCACATTTACCCAATGGGGAATCTGGGTCCCAAGGAAATGCGGATGTTAGCTGGAGGTGTTATCCTGGACGCTCTTCTTTAATACCAATAAGAAGGGCGCTGAGTCCTCGAAATTCTTGAACGTTTTCATTTAGACTCCCTTATTTAAGTGAGATGATGTTCGTTGATATTTCCCTGGATTGTGTGGTGTCTCAGAGACCACTATGTGGCACTCTCGTCAGGCTTCCGTGAACACTTTCCCTCATGTTTCCCTATTCACGAACGATGATGATAGTGCTAAGACGGCCATTGCACAGTGTTGTTTCTGACAGAAATGGTTTAGGCATTTTCGTTCCATTGCCACCAGCAGTATTGATAGGATTTACCCATTAAGCAAACATTGCATTGGAGGCTGGTTTGGCCAAATTTTGTTTCTCAGTGCTGTGCTCATCGTGTTTCACTCACGGTAACAAAGCACCTTGATTTTTGTTCCCCGTTCTATAAGGCGGATGTTACTTCAAGGGCTTTATCTTCGCACTTTGTTTCTTGGTTCATAGTGCTGGATGCTTCCAAGGCACATTCACGCAATGGGAATCTGGGTCCCAAAGGAAACGCGGATGTTAGCTGGAAGTATTATCCTGGACGCTCTTCTTTAATACCAATAAGAAGGGCGCTGGGTCTTCGAAATTCTTGAACGTTTTCATTTAGACTCCCTTATTTAAGTGAGATGATGTTCGTTGATATTTCCCTGGATTGTGTGGTGTCTCAGAGACCACTATGTGGCACTCTCGTCAGGCTTCCGTGAACACTTTCCCTCATGTTTCCCTATTCACGAAGGATGATGATAGTGCTAAGACGGCCACTGCACAGTGTTGTTTCTGACAGAAATGGTTTAGGCATTTTCGTTCCATTGCCACCAGCAGTTTTGATGGGATTTACCCATGAAGCAAACATTGCATTGGAGGCTGGTTTGGCCAAATTTTGTTTCTCAGTGCTGTGCTGATCGTGTTTCACTCACGGTAACAAAGCACCTTGATTTTTGTTCCACGTTCTATAAGGCCGATGTGACTTCAAGGGCTTTATCTTCGCACTTTGTTTCTTGGTTCTAAGTGCTGGATGCTTCCAAGGCACATTTACCCAATGGGGAATCTGGGTCCCAAGGAAATGCGGATGTTAGCTGGAGGTGTTATCCTGGACGCTCTTCTTTAATACCAATAAGAAGGGCGCTGAGTCCTCGAAATTCTTGAACGTTTTCATTTAGACTCCCTTATTTAAGTGAGATGATGTTCGTTGATAATTCCCTGGATTGTGTGGTGTCTCAGAGACCACTATGAGGAATTCTCGTCAGGCTTCTGTGAACACTTTCCTCATGTTTCCCTATTCACGAAGGATGATGTTAATTCTAATACAGACACTGCACAGTGTTGTTTCTGACAGAAATGGTTTAGGCATTTTCGTTCCATTGCCACCAGCAGTTTTAATGGGATTTACCCATGAAGCAAACATTGCATTGGAGGCTGGTTTGGCCAAATTATGTTTCTCAGTGCTGTGTTCATCGTGTTTCACTCATGGTAACAAAGCACCTTGATTTTCTTCCATGTTCTATAAGGCCGCTGTGACTTAAAGGGNCTTGATTTTTGTTCCACGTTCTATAAGGCCAATGTGACTTCAAGGGCTTTATCTTCGCACTTTGTTTCTTGGTTCTAAGTGCTGGATACTTGCAAGGCACAATCACCCAATGGGGAATATTGGTCCCAATTGATAACGCTGTTGTTAGCTGGAGGTGTACTCTTGGACGCTATTCTTTCATACGAATAAGAAGTGCCTGAGTCCTCGAAATTCTTGAACTTTTTCATTTATACTCCCTTATTTATGTGAGATAATGTTCGTTGATTGTTCCCTGGATTGTGTGGTGTCTCAGAGACCACTATGTTGCACTCTCGTCAGGCTTCTGAGAACACTTTCCCTCATGTTTCCCAATTCACGAAGGATGATGTTAGTGCTAAGACGGCCACAGCACAGTGTTGTTTCTCACAGAAATATTTTAGGCGTTTTCATTCCATTGCCACCATCAGTTGTGATAGGATTTACCCATGAAGCAAACATTGCATTGGAGGCTGGTTTGGCCAAATTTTGTTTCTCAGTGCTGTGCTCATCGTGTTTCACTCACGGTAACAAAGCACCTTGATTTTTGTTCCACGTTCTATAAGGCCAATGTGACTTCAAGGGCTTTATCTTCGCACTTTGTTTCTTGGTTCTAAGTGCTGGATGCTTCCAAGGCACATTTACCCAATGGGGAATCTGGGTCCCAAGGAAATGCGGATGTTAGCTGGAGGTGTTATCCTGGACGCTCTTCTTTAATACCAATAAGAAGGGCGCTGAGTCCTCGAAATTCTTGAACGTTTTCATTTAGACTCCCTTATTTAAGTGAGATGATGTTCGTTGATATTTCCCTGGATTGTGTGGTGTCTCAGAGACCACTATGTGGCACTCTCGTCAGGCTTCCGTGAACACTTTCCCTCATGTTTCCCTATTCACGAAGGATGATGATAGTGCTAAGACGGCCACTGCACAGTGTTGTTTCTGACAGAAATGGTTTAGGCATTTTCGTTCCATTGCCACCAGCAGTTTTAATGGGATTTACCCATGAAGCAAACATTGCATTGGAGGCTGGTTTGGCCAAATTTTGTTTCTCAGTGCTGTGTTTATCGTGTTTCACTCACGGTAACAAAGCACCTTGATTTTTGACCCACGTTCTATAAGCCCGATGTGACTTCAAGGGTTTTATCTTCGCACTTTTTTTCTTGGTCCAAAGTGCTGTATACTTACAAGGCACATTCACCCAATGGGGAATCTGGTTCCCAATTGAAAACCGGATGTTAGCTGGAGGTGTTTTCCTGGACGCTCTTCTTTAATACCAATAAGAAGGGCGCTTAGTCCTCTAAATTCTTGAACTTTTTCATTTATACTCCCTTATTTAAGTGAGATGATGTTCGTTGATAATTCCCTCGATTGTGTGGATTCTGAGAGACCACTATGTGGCACTCTCGTCAGGCTTCCGTGAACACTTTCCCTCATGTTTCCCTATTCACGAAGGATGATGATAGTGCTAAGACGGCCACTGCACAGTGTTGTTTCTGACAGAAATGGTTTAGGCATTTTCGTTCCATTGCCACCAGCAGTTTTAATGGGATTTACCCATGAAGCAAACATTGCATTGGAGGCTGGTTTGGCCAAATTTTGTTTCTCCGTGCTGTGCTGATCGTGTTTCACTCACGGTAACAAAGCACCTTGATTTTTGTTCCACGTTCTATAAGGCCAATGTGACTTCAAGGGCTTTATCTTCGCACTTTGTTTCTTGGTTCTAAGTGCTGGATGCTTCCAAGGCACATTTACCCAATGGGGAATCTGGGTCCCAAGGAAATGCGGATGTTAGCTGGAGGTGTTATCCTGGACGCTCTTCTTTAATACCAATAAGAAGGGCGCTGAGTCCTCGAAATTCTTGAACTTTTTCATTTATACTCCCTTATTTAAGTGAGATGATGTTCGTTGATAATTCCCTCGATTGTGTGGTATCTGAGAGACCACTATGTGGCACTCTCGTGAGGCTTCCTGGAACACTTTCCCTCATGTTTCCCTGTTCACGAAGTATGATGATAGTGCTAAGACGGCCACTGCACAGTGTTGTTTCTGACAGAAATGGTTTAGGCATTTTCGTTCCATTGCCACCAGCAGTTTTAATGGGATTTACCCATGAAGCAAACATTGCATTGGAGGCTGGTTTGGCCAAATTTTGTTTCTCAGTGCTGTGCTCATCGTGTTTCACTCACGGTAACAAAGCACCTTGATTTTTGTTCCACGTTCTATAAGGCCAATGTGACTTCAAGGGCTTTATCTTCGCACTTTGTTTCTTGGTTCTAAGTGCTGGATGCTTCCAAGGCACATTTACCCAATGGGGAATCTGGGTCCCAAGGAAATGCGGATGTTAGCTGGAGGTGTTATCCTGGACGCTCTTCTTTAATACCAATAAGAAGGGCGCTGAGTCCTCGAAATTCTTGAACGTTTTCATTTAGACTCCCTTATTTAAGTGAGATGATGTTCGTTGATATTTCCCTGGATTGTGTGGTGTCTCAGAGACCACTATGTGGCACTCTCGTCAGGCTTCCGTGAACACTTTCCCTCATGTTTCCCTATTCACGAAGGATGATGATAGTGCTAAGACGGCCACTGCACAGAGTTACTTCTGACAGAAATGTTTTAAGCATTTTCGTTCCATTGCCACCAGCAGTTTTGATAGGATTTACCCATGAAGCAAACATTGCATCGGAGGCTGGTTTGGCCAAATTATGTTTCTCAGTGCAGTGTTCATCGTGTTTCACTCACGGTAACAAAGCACCTTGATTTTCTTCCACGTTCTATAAGGCCGATGTGACTTCAAGGGCTTTATCTTCGCACTTTGTTTCTTGGTTCTAAGTGCTGGATACTTGCAAGGCACAATCACCCAATGGGGAATATGGGTCCCAATTGATAACGCGGTTGTTAGCTGGAAGTGTACTCTTGGACGCTATTCTTTAATACCAATAAGATGGGCGCTGAGTCCTCGAAATTCTTGAACTTTTTCATTTATAATCCATTATTTAAGTGGGATGATATNTAAGTGAGATGATGTTCGTTGATAATTCCCTGGATTGTGTGGTGTCTCAGAGACCACTATGAGGCATTCTCGTCAGGCTTCCGTGAACACTTTCCCTCATGTTTCCCTATTCTCGAAGGATGATGTTAGTGCTAAGACGGCCACTGCACAGTGTTGTTTCTGACAGAAATGTTTTAGGCATTTTTGTTCCATTGCCACCAGCAGTTTTCATAGGATTTACCCATGAAGCAAACATTGCATTGGTGGCTGGTTTGGCCAAATTTTCTTTCTAAGTGCTGTGCTCATCGTGTTTCACTCATGGTAACAAAGCACCTTGATTTTTGTTCCACGTTCTCTAAGGCCGATGTGAATTCAAGGGCTTTATCTTCGCACTTTGTTTCTTGGTTCTAAATGCTGGATGCTTCCA
>NW_023223824.1:0-726 GCF_002007445.2 Ailuropoda melanoleuca | reverse complement strand
TGTCTAACCGAAGGAGACATTCCAGGGCACCATGGCTGTGAAGGCACAGGCCTGGGGGTGTTCCTGGCTCCGCTGATTCACGGGGAGCACTCTCTGTCCCCAAAGCCAGTCAGCTTCCCGGGACTTCCACTTGCCCGTTTCAGGACAATGACCTGCATGAAATGAAAACAGACCAGAACAATCTGGTACCTCCCTCCAGCTAAGCTCTCATCTTGAACCATCGACTCCCCTCTGCAGCAGACCAGTGAATCCAGTCCTGGAGTTCCCCCTTAGTAACAGCTCAAGAAACAGCTTCTGGAAAAGGCCCAGTATAGTCTTGAGGCTCCCATGAGCTCAGGTGCTGTTAGCATGTGGAGCTAGAGAATCCTAGCTCTGAAATGATGCTGATGATGATAAAGTAAGCAGCAGCAAATAGTTACCAATTCTCCCATATACCACTCATTGTGGGAAGCAGTCTGAACGGATTTCTCTCATTTCAGTTTCCTAAGATTCCTCAAGGTGGATGGTCTAAATACCCGATTTTGCGGATGAAGAAACTAAAGCACAGGTAGTAAGTAACCTGAACGAAGGACCATGCAGATACTGCGCCGCACCCGAGCCTTGTAGAGGGAGCTGTATAATAGGGCCCTTCCGCAACAGCCAGGAGGGGAACTCTTCCACCCTCTGCAACAGCCAGGAGGGGAACACCTCCACCCTCTGCAACAGCCAGGAGGGGAACCCCTCCAC
>NW_023223823.1:0-726 GCF_002007445.2 Ailuropoda melanoleuca | reverse complement strand
CAGGAGTGCCTGAGGAATGTCACATACATCCCATGGGGGGGGGGTTGCAGGGTGTCAGCTTCTGCTTTGTCTTCAGCTTGCCTTCCGTTCCCTCATCAATTGTAATATAATTAATGGACTCTAAATATTATGGTATTTTTATTTCTCTCAAAACAAATTAAATCTACATATATCTCTTAATGGTGGTTTATAAATTTACATATTTATTTTTGGTGTCAGTCAGAGGTTTTGGTTTAAAAAATTACAAAATCACACTAATAATGACAGGCCATTTCCTTATATCATCTTACTTTCCACATGGATTTATTAATGGGATCATAAATTGTATTATAAAAGATATGTTGGGAATCCATATTATAACTTTATCTCACAGCATTTTATATTTTATTATAATCAGAATGCACTTACACACTATTTGCATTTTTTTCAATTTTACAATTTGAAACATGTATTTTGAATTTAATTATATATCGTAGGCCATATTAATGTATTTTTGGGAGGCCATCACAATTCCAGGTATTGTATTTTGACATAATTTTGTGATGCATATTTGGATTTATATAATGACCTTTTGAATGTTACAGTCTTTGTTTAATTCTATAATCTGAGCTTATCTCTTCCAATTTAAGGCTATTGAATAATAAGCATAATTGAATGATTCATTTGTTAATGAAATGTCCTAGCAGTGTCAAATCTAATTTTTGTATTAGTATTTTGATTAATATT
>NW_023223822.1:0-726 GCF_002007445.2 Ailuropoda melanoleuca | reverse complement strand
GATATCCTCCATCTCCCCCTAAACATGTTGTCTATCTCACTCTCAACTTTATTGGACTTAGCACAAAGACTGGGGTAGTGGCCATTGTTTAAACTTAGTATATTTTAAATTACATTAGGCCTGGCTCTAAGGTTTAATTTGTTTTAGCATATGGATATGAACATTGTTGTGCTTAAGACAAATGTTATGTATTGTTTGACTATAACTATACTTCATATAATGAATTGTGGTGGTAGTCTCGGTAGTTTTTAATTGCTCGACTATAATGGATACCCCATTTGGGACGATTGCTGACCCTGCTAACGAATGTGATGTGACTCATGCTCAAGGAAATAAAACTTTCATGCAGTAGACCTAAAATGGTGGTTGGGCAAGAGGCACCATAGTTTTGAATCCAGGGATCAGAGATGGGGAATTTAGGACCCCTTAGGAGAAGCAAAAACCCTATTACATACCTATGGGTACTAAAGTAGAGAGCCCGAGCCCAGGATGTTGGACCCTATAGAAGAGGCATGACGCACATATCTGAAAAGTGCAACACGCAGCCCTCTTGGTCAAAGGCGATATGTAGAGCAGGAGCGTTTTCACTTCAAATGCCCCATACCCAAGCCTTTCCTTGACGACAGGTTAATTAGTGGTAGGAGAAACTTTGGACGGTGGGTGTGTGGGAGAATTTGGCAGAGCACACTTATTTGAATAGGAAAAAACGAATCACAGATTGGGAGT
>NW_023223821.1:0-726 GCF_002007445.2 Ailuropoda melanoleuca | reverse complement strand
GGGACCGAGAGTAGGCAGAGGGGTAGGGGACAGAGGCCAGAGGTCAAAAGGGCAGGAGGCAAATGTCTCCTCTCATCTCAACCACCCCCTACATCATTCACTCTGCTTGTTGCTTTGAAGATCTGGCCTCGTGGGTCTCAATCCTGGCATGACAATCACCTGAGGAACTTTCTAGAAACACCGATGGTGAGGCCCGAGCCAGAGATTCTGGTGGACTTGGTCTGAATGAGCCTGGGCATAGGTATTTTTAGAAATTCTTGAATGGTTTTGTTTTTTCCTTACTGTGGTTAAATATATATAACACAAAATTTCCATTTTAACCACTTTTAAATGTACAATTCAGGGGCATCAAGTGTGTTCACACTGTTGTCCAACTGTCTCCAGAACTTTCTCAACTTCCCAAACTAAAACTCTGTCCCCATGAAACACTAACCCACCATGTCCCCACCTCAGCCCCCCGGCCGCCACCGTTGTACTTCCTGTCTCGGCATGTGACCATTCCAGGTACATTACGTAAGAGGAATCACACCGTATTTGTCTTTTTGTGACTGGCTTATCTCCCTCAGCACAACCCTGTCAAGATTCATCCATGTTGTAGCACGTACTAGAATTTTCTTCCTTTCTACGGCAGAATAATATTCCATTGTACGGATAACATTTTCAGTCCATTCATCAGTTGATGGACACTTGGGTTGCTTCCCCATTTTAGCTACTGGGAATAATGCC
>NW_023223820.1:0-726 GCF_002007445.2 Ailuropoda melanoleuca | reverse complement strand
GTAAAAGATGGCAGCAGTCGCCGGACTCCGAGTGCAGGTGCGAAACTTCAGCACTGGAACTGCCATGCAAGTTGCTAAGTTGATCCGGCCTCCAATTCCTGTGTTTGGACTGGAAGGTCGCTATGCAACTGCTCTTTATTCTGCTGCTTCAAAACAACAGAAACTCGAACAAGTTGAGAAGGAACTCACCAGAGTATCAGCTTTAGTAAAGGAGTCCAAAACGTTCGCTCTCATCACCAATCCTCATGTGAAGCGTGCTCTCAAGCAGAAAACCTTAAATGATATCTTGACGAAAGAAAAGCTCACTCCCATCACTGTAAATTTTGTCTGCTTACTTGCAGAAAACGGTCGCCTGAAGAGCGTTGGTGGCATCATTAATTCCTTCAGTAAAATTATGAGTGCTCATCGTGGTGAAGTGACTTGTGCGGTCACAACTGCAAAGCCTTTGGATGAGCCCACACTAGCTGACTTAAAGACTGCATTAAATGCCTTCCTGGCTAAAGGTGAAGTTCTGCAACTAGAGACTAAGACTGATCCTGCTATCCTCGGTGGAATGGTTATCACCATTGGTGATAAATTTATTGACATGTCTACCAAAGCCAAGATTCAGAAACTGACCAAAATTATGAGGGCCCCATAGGAAGTATTCATATTTAGCTGACGTTTTTATCCAGCTGTAAAATACCACAGTGGAACCCCTGTACTTCTATTAAATCAATAAACTGT
>NW_023223819.1:0-726 GCF_002007445.2 Ailuropoda melanoleuca | reverse complement strand
AAAAAAAAAGGGGTTTAAACTTCAGTTTCCTCATCTGTCAAACTGGGGTAATACTGCTCTGTAAAATGAAAAGAACTACATAAAAATTCTGTGTGAGAAATTATGCATATTTCAAACTACATATATATACATACATACATATAAATCTGGCAAAGTGTCTCAAATATAATAACTAAAGCTTATTTTTTACAATTAAGAAATTATGATTAATACTGACTGCATTAACAAATATTTCTATATTACATTAAAATTCTTGGTTGGTACCCAGTGCCTTCAATCATCTGTATAAGCCACAATACCTAGATATGACTTCAGGCTTCCCATCTACAATAGTGTGCTCAGAATCTGCATGGGCTAAGATGGTTATTTCTGTTCCTCCCTAAAGGCCAAACAGTGCAAAGGAAAAATTATAAATAAACTACTGCTACTAGGATTCCTTATTTTCAGAACAACTCCTAAAAAGCGCCAAATTAGCAGTGGTCTTTATTCCTTCTTTGGGATATTAAGCAGATTAGAGCTTCAGAAGATTTTCTAAGCAGTACCTTCAATTGCCATTGATTTTTTTTTCTCCAAGCAAATAAAAAGAGTATAAATGTAAGAACAATATTAATTACTTATTTGGTTTTTTATAGTTGAGAATTGTCTCTATTTTCAGAATTAAAGGTCATGTTTTAGAGGGATGTCAGTAAGAATGTCAAATAATAAGACCTGGTTAATGGGAACCTT
>NW_023223818.1:0-726 GCF_002007445.2 Ailuropoda melanoleuca | reverse complement strand
TTCCTAGAACACATCTTAATCGGGGATTAAATGGCATTATACTGCCAGTAAGCTTGTATTTCATGGATATCTCCAATCACTATTGAAGAGGCCTACTGTGGCTAACTCTATTTGGGACTATGAGGTTCTCTCTCTACTTAAAATTTTTGTTTTCATTGCTGTCATTGTTGCTGTTCCTTTTTCCTACATAGATTCCTTTGGTTACATTGACATTCTGAGAAGAGCTAGTCTTCAGCAATTATCCACATGGAAACATGTGCTACTTATGGCAGTCTGCTCTTGCTTATTTCCTGTCTTGCTAATTTTGTGAAATTGGTTATTTGTGAATAGTTACTTGATTACAGAAATAACTTACTGAAGCCTAGAACTGTTGTAAAGACTTAGACAATTAAGGTCATCTACAGGAGTCTGAGTCAGTGAGATAAAAAGGGGATATCCAGGCTATCATCTGACTACCAAATATTTATATGTTTGGGAATATCTTTGGGCTTTTGAGTCACGTAAAGAGAGCCAAACTGACAGCTGTCTTATTGAGAGGTTAAAAAATAGCAGGGCCTCAGTCCCTCAAATTACTCATTCCAAATGTCATACTGAGTCAGGCCTCTTCCCAATATAATTACTATTACGCTCTGCACATTAATCTCTGCTTACACCTTCTATTCTTTTTTTTTTTTTTAAAGATTTTATTTATTTATTCGACAGAGATAGAGACAGCCAGCGAGAGAG
>NW_023223817.1:0-726 GCF_002007445.2 Ailuropoda melanoleuca | reverse complement strand
GGGGTTTATTTCTGGGCTCTATTCTGTTCCATGGATCTATGTGTCTAGTTTTGTGCCAGTACCATACTGTTTTGATTACTACAGTTTTGCAGTGTAACTTGAAATCTGAGATTTCATTCTCTTTATTCTTTATTCTTCACTATAAAATTTAATCTATGACTGAGTTCTTCCACTTATCACTTAAACCTCTTTCATATTTGTCTCTTCTTATCCACTTCTACTTTCAAGATTTTTATCCAACATTTTTATTTATAAAATGATCTTCCAGTTAGTCTTCCTAGATCTAAATTCTGCCTTCAAACCTGTCTTATAAAATTGTCAGTATTTCTGTCAATATGCCTTTGACTGCATTCAAATTTTTATTTTTTGGACAAAAAACCTAGGACAATGATTTTAGACAATAAAATGTGGTATAGTCTAGGCACACTTTTCTTAGTTTATTAAATTTGGGTTCCTACAGCTCTATTATAATGGCTTCTTCACATTTATATTATTTCTTACCATTTTATCATCACCCTAAATTTGCTAAACAAAGAATCACTCTATCTGCTTAATGAAGTTTCCACCTTAAGGAAGTATCCCACTACCACATTAAACACATAAACAGTTGTTTTTTAAATATTTACAAAAGATAAGAAATCTGTCCAGCCATTTTGGTTTTGTTTTTACATTGCTCATACGGAGATCACCAAAAAGCTAAGTAATAAGATTTCACTTCAGCAGTGC
>NW_023223816.1:0-726 GCF_002007445.2 Ailuropoda melanoleuca | reverse complement strand
TTGGTATTATGTCTAGCAGAGGTTGATGGTTCAGTAATCTTAGAAACAATTTTAATCTCTTAAAAATAGCAATATTAACAACTATTAAAAAAAAAAAACACATTGCCGGCCTTGCATCTCCAGGTAAACATGCCCGCTTCAACTCCAGCCTTAACCACTGCTACCACCCATCTGACATGCTTTCCATCTTCAGCCAAGTCTTCTCAAAGTGCACTGCACAGTCTCCTGTTCCCCACCTTCCCTAGGTCCTCCTTATCTCACTGTAATTGGACATGTCCCACCACCATTGTTCTCCTGCTGCATGACCAGCCACCTCTATGATGCCCAAATCCACGGGCTCTAAATAAATGGACTTCTAGCTTGACGCTTTGACACCAAGCAGCATACCATCCCTGAAATCATCCTCACTGGATGCCCTGACTGTCTAATAATACAATAAGCTGGGTGGCTTGTAAACAGAAATTTCTCACAGTTCCAGAGCCTGGATGTCTAGGACCAAAGCACCAACAGTGTCTGCGGAGAACCTACTTCCTGGTTCATGGATAGCTATCTTCTCTGTGTCCTCACATGGCAGAGGGGGTTAGAGAGTTTGCTAGGGTCTCTTTCATTCACAATGGCTTTGCCCAAATGACCTCATCACCTACCAAAGACCCTATCCCCAAGTGTTACCACATCAGGGATTAAGTTCAACACATGGATTTCATAGGAACAAACACTCAGTCTATA
>NW_023223815.1:0-660 GCF_002007445.2 Ailuropoda melanoleuca | reverse complement strand
GGATGTGGGGAAGAGGGAGCTTCGTCTCTTGGTTCCTCCTTTCACATCATTTGCCTGGAGCCTGGGTGAGGCGGTAGGGGGGGCTCCCCTGCCATGATGTGAGCCACAGCCTGTCTTCTCTANAGCCTGTCTTCTCTGCCCGGACGTGAGAGCGGCCTGATGGAGATGAGTGCTGTTACTAACATGTTCCTTTGGATGCAAGTTTCAGCAATTATAACAGATGAGGTCAGGCCTCCTGTGTCACCAGCTGCCACAAAGCTGGCTCCACAGGGGCCGTCCACTCTCCGACCTTGCCCACAGACAGGTTCCTGCCTCCGGAAACAGGACAACACACTCAGGAGGGACACACAAAGAGGAAAAATAGGAGGAAAAAAATCCAAGAGGTTGACCTGAGACTCCCCAGATGGGGAGTGGCTGTGTAAAGCCCAAGGACTTTCCTCAAACATTCCAGAACAGTCTATAAGAAAGAAAGAAAGAAAGAAAGAAAGAAAGAAAGAAAGAAAGAAANNNNAAAGAAAGAAAGAAAGAAAGAAAGAAAGAAAGAAAAGAAAAGAAGAAAAAAAGAAAAGAAAAGAAAAAAAAAGAAAAGAAAAAAAAGAAAAGAAAAGAAAAGAAAAGAAGAGAAAAGAAAAGGAAGAAAAAAGAAAGGGGCTTACTTAC
>NW_023223814.1:0-1370 GCF_002007445.2 Ailuropoda melanoleuca | reverse complement strand
AAAAAACCAAACAAAAGCCAAAAGCCCTGTTAGCTTACAAATCTTCTCACACCAGGGTAACTGATGGTGTGGATGGTGTTAAGAAAGTCCCAGGACAGGCACGGTCTATATTCTTGCAGCATCAATTTTGCTCAAAGATTTGGTACAATATTTTTATGTTCAAAGAAACTAGGTTAAATGATGGAGTAGAATGCAAACTTCCTAGTGTAAAAAATGATGAAATTCCAGATTGCAGAGAAATGTCTTTCATATAGGGAAGGGGCCTCCCTGTTTCAGAACCCCGCAGGGGTTCTTTTGTGAAGGATGCGTCTGTGGAAAAGTTTGAGCAACACTGGCCTTGTGCCGGGCCTGGTTCTGGGCCTCTCCCTTGGCTTGCACTGCAGACTGGCCCAGGGCCTCTCCCCAGGCTTGCGCTGACTCCCTAGGGATATCTCATTGCCATTAATATCTCCTCACGTTTCTAAACTCACAGCTTGTCAGCGCCGGCGCAAACAGAGCTAAAGCCAGGTTCTAGCTTGCTCTTTTCATAGGGGTAAATGGAGAATGAGCAACTTACAAGGACTTGCCTGGGGGGCATCCAGGTTTCCCAAGCTAGTGCTCCTCCTGGAGTCCTTGGCCATCTGCATCCTTTATCCTGCTGGAACACCTGGCCCCTGTGGCCCATGCAGAGAACCTCCCACCCACCCACTCCTGGTCCATCCTTCACCCTGCAGGTCCTTTCTTGGGAGCCCTGCCTTTCCACTGGAGTAGCTGGGGTCCGCGGAGACAAGTTCGGTGAAAAGTAGTTTGGAAAATTAATAATTGCTGGTTCTGAAATATGCATCAGAACCCAGACCAGGGGCTGGTGAAAGAGCGGTGGTTGGACTGGGGATCGATTTGCTTCACATCTTCCGGTGCGACCAAGAGAGAGGGGGCTGGGGGTCAGGGTTGGAGGACTGGAACGGGCCTGATCCAGGGTGCAGAAGCACGAACGCACGTTGGCAGGGGCCGCCTTTTCCCGCCGCCCACGATTCTAGGGCGGGCACTCTGCCGAGCCCGGTGGCTGGTGCAATCTCCCGCGCGCCTTGCATTGATCAGAAAAGAGTTGAAACAGTAAACGAGAGGAGGAGCAACTGCTCCTGGGCCTTGGCTGTTGAGCACGACCAATGGGGATGCGAGCCCCGTAGCGCGAGCCAATTAGCGCAGGGCCTGCGACAGCGCGGGCCAATGGTGGCGCCGGCTGGGCGCTGGAAGAAGGCAGATGGTCTGTGGCTGCTACAGACTCGCGCGGTGCACGCTTCTCTCCGTTGTCCTCGTCGTCTGCGCTGCTGCACCATGAGCGCCCCGAGGCAGGTGGTCAACTTCGGGCCCGGGCCTGCCAAGCTGCCGCG
>NW_023223813.1:0-726 GCF_002007445.2 Ailuropoda melanoleuca | reverse complement strand
CATAGGCATGTGGGGCTGGGGAAGGAAAAGTGATAATTCTAAGGGAATCTGAATTACAAAATTCTAAGGGAATCTGAAGTACAAAATTAACAGAGATGAAGAAAACTGGAAAGAGGCAAGTTTGAGATTTAAGAAAATGCATGCATCTTGTTTTAGACCTAATAGTTTAAAGATACATGTTCTCCATCCAGTTAATATGTTATATGGATAGTTGGGAGAGTTCAGGATAGTAGTGGTAAGATCTCAGAGAAGTTAGCATCTGGAAGATGAACTCATATGTGGCGGGAAAGAATGGAAAGATCTTGCCAAATTGCTGAGAGTTAATTTTGTCTACTATGAACATGTACATAAGGTGACTTCAGGGGCGCCTGGGTGGCTCAGTTGGTTAAGTGTCTGCCTTCAGCTCAGGTGATGATCTCAGGGTCTTGGGATGGAACCCATGTTGGGCCCCATGCTGAGAGGGAGTCTGCTTCTCCCTCTGCCTCTCCCCCTGGCTCGTGCTCTCTCTCTGTCTCTCAAATAAATAAATAAAATCTTTTTTAAAAAGTGACTTCATGTTGAGTCCCAATTGTGGTTAGAATCAAGAAGTGATAAAGTCAATGGCTCTTTATTAAAATTTTATTGTGGAGTCAACATTAGTGCTTGTTAAAAATCAAATTCCTTGGCCAAATTCTCAGAATTCCAGTTCTTTATTTTCTTTATTTATTTTTAAAGATTTTATTTATT
>NW_023223812.1:0-726 GCF_002007445.2 Ailuropoda melanoleuca | reverse complement strand
TCAACAGGCAAAAAGACTTAAAGAATTACAAACACCAAAAAAAAAAAAAAAGATCTTATCACATTCACAAATTCCCATAAGGAACAATTCAGTCCAAAAGTTAAGAAAGAGTGATATTGCTTTTAGGACCACAAACTAGGCAGCTTCGAGTTTTTCTTTCACAGTAGACATATTTTTAAAACAAGATCAGCAGAGCCATCAGGTTTGAATTACAGTGTTCCAGTACTCTGATCTTCTCTTCATATGTCTGCAAGCATTCACTTGGTTCATCACACAAATATGATCATTTTAGAAGTTCAGTCATACAGTATGGTGAGCATAAACTTGAACAACTTTCTAAGAAGTCAAAAGCCATTTATAAATATGTACTAAATCATCTTTTACATTTTATAAAGAGCACAAATGCATTTTCTTCTTTGACTATTCACAAAAATTGTATTAAGTAAGCAGGCATTTAAGAGTATAAAAATTAAGACTAAGCATATGGGAAATAAATTATACTCAACCTTCTAAATATTTTTGCTTACACTTTTCTCAGCTAAATTAATTTTGATTGCATTCTATTCACCTCTTCAGAATTGGTTAAGTGGTTTGCTTATAATATTGAGTTAAAAAAAAAGCAACTTGTAAAATAAAAAGATACCATTTTCACAGAAAAGATAAGGTCACATGAAAACTGAACTTGACACAACATTAATACCAGCAAGAAATTAGCTTCCTTACACA
>NW_023223810.1:0-726 GCF_002007445.2 Ailuropoda melanoleuca | reverse complement strand
CATAACGCTGGGATCATGCCCTGAGCCGAAGGCAGACGCTTAACCGCTGTGCCACCCAGGCGCCCCCACTCCTGCATTTCTTTTCCTGCTTGTTTTTAATTTCCTTGATGATCTGCCTTTTCTGTTTAGTCTTCCTTAAACATCTACCACTTCCTCAAAAACAAAACGTTAAGCTGTCTTGAAGCTCACCGAGAGCTCAACCCGCATTCCCGAGGTACACCTGCGCTGAGACTTGGAAATCTACTGACAGCGTCTCAATTTGGATGAAATCAAGGTGTTCTGTCACCCTCAAAGACATGTGCTGAGGAGTCTCGATTTAGAACTTGCAAGAATTGTGATCAGTCCGGTCGAGGCCGACGTCACTGGCACCCCACAGCACACTCCGTGTCGGCTGCCCGTTTCCTCCCGGAGCAGACAGCACGCAGGCAGTGGGCGTGGGACCGTCCTGTGAGCGCCACGACCCGCAGACCTCACCCACGGACACCGCTAAGTCCCAGGCAATGTTCCACAGCTTCCTCATGCCCTTCAGGATCCTGCTACCACTTAGTGTAAGGACGATTTTGAGGGTTCGTTCCACGTTGGAGCAATCCGCATCGTGAGCCTTCTGAGCCGGCAGACGGGAGGCTGAGCGGGTGCGTCCGACTGGATGCCGCGTTCACAGCTGGCAAAGGCGCTGTGATGCTCTCTGCCCCACGGCGGGTCCGTTCTACCAACATCTTTGATTTT
>NW_023223809.1:0-726 GCF_002007445.2 Ailuropoda melanoleuca | reverse complement strand
CACTTGAGAACCGATGGATTAGGATACCACAATTTTATATTTAAGGGGCTAATTTTCTGGGTCCTTTTCTCCCTTTACTGCCTAATGGTAATTTTTGTGTCATAGTAGAGCAATCTATTTACCCTTTTTTATTGCTATAGCCATTCCTACTTTCCTAGTCATAGTATCTACTATTATATTTAACATAAAGTATGTTAAAGAAATAGCCAGGATATATACTTGGAAACTTAAGTCTATTATGTGTGATTTCTATTATAATACTTGAAGTGCATAACAAGGCAGGGGCCCAGAGATCACAAAAAATCAATAATTCTATATTGAAGATTTTGTTATGACCTGGTGAAACGGGGCTTAGTTCATACTGTTACCAAACAAAGACATAAGGTTTAAATCTTAAGGAAGGATATGTTATCCTAAAAATATAATCAGTTCTCAGATTTCCCTGGAATACCAAGTTCTCCTAAGCATTAAGGGTTTGAGTAATAAAGATGGATTATGTTAGAACAGGTCATTCTTTCTACAGTGTGACCAAGATTCTTTGCTTAACGAAACTTCAGTCAGGCTCCTGAACTTTCTCCTAGGGCCATGTGGGCAATTCCTTGTAAAACTGCATTTTTGTAAGAACCCTGCTAAGTCAGTTTAACTACAATTATATTATACAAATATAATTATTTGTACATTAATTGATTGAGAAATAAAATCATAAGATATATACTAGGACTTTTT
>NW_023223808.1:0-726 GCF_002007445.2 Ailuropoda melanoleuca | reverse complement strand
CCCACTTGGTCTTGATGGATAATCCTTTTAATGTACTGTTGGATCCTATTAGCTAGGATCTTGTTGAGAATATTCATCAGGGAAATCAGTCTGTAGGGAGCATGACTTTTAAAGGAGATCTCAAAAATCACCAGTTTAAAGTCTCTTGGTTGATTTATGTAAGGGAGATTTAGATGAATGCAACTTTTCTCTCTTGAGTTTACACTGGACTATCTCTGAAAATTAATGTTATTCTTTGGAATAAAGGTGGGTGTATATCTGAACCAGTGGTTATTAGCTAAGCTTATTACATAAGAAAGAATCCTCACTTCAGTTCATATTACTAGTGAGCCTAGAAAGCAGCTTCCATTTCAGATCTTCTATTTAACTAGGATTGCTCCATAGATTTTGGAGTAACAAGGCTCCTTCATCTTGTGCTCCTTACCATTTCTCATTATGTTGTCTTACAGGACTTTAAATGTCAAAAGCTATAATATTATAGCCTGTTAATATTCACAAACACTATTCACAAATCAGTAAATCAGATTTGGTTATATTATTTCCCAGCAGAGTGTGTGAAAATCAACTAGTCAGCACTTGCTATAAATGTGCAAAAAATTTTAATTATCCAGGAGGTCAATTAGGAGGTGTTTTGGCAAGAAATTATTGTGTGTATGTCTTTGATGTCTTGGGGTTAGAAACCCTCGAGGTCATCTTTGATTTGCAAGTCAGAATATATCAATTTTT
>NW_023223807.1:0-726 GCF_002007445.2 Ailuropoda melanoleuca | reverse complement strand
CAGCCAGCGAGAGAGGGAACACAAGCAGGGGGAGTGGGAGAGGAAGAAGCAGGCTCCCAGCGGGGCAGGGATCCTGATGCGGGGCTCGATCCCAGGACCCTGGGATGAAGGCAGACACTTAACGACTGAGCCAATCAGGCACTACTCAGCTTTTAACATTTTTAATGTTTCACTGGCTATTCTTACATCTTTATTTTTGTGTTGAACTTTAGTAATCAGCTGTGTATCTCCATAAGAAAGTTTGCTCAAATGAGATTTTTATTAGGATTATGTTAAATTCATAAATTACTTGAGGGAGAATGGACATCCTTATGATATTGAATTGTGTTGAGTCCATTTGGTCAAATCTACTTTTGTGTCTCAGGAGTGTTTCAAAATTTTTATACTGGTTTTGTACACTTCTTGTTAAATTTTCCATTTTTAAAAAACTCAATATGTTTTGTAGGTCTTTATATCAATATTTATAGAGCTATGTTATTCTTTCTAATGACTATTTTTCTATAGTTTAGATGTACCATAATTTATTTAACCTCACCCATATGAGTGCACATTAAAGTTGTTTATAATTTTCTATTAAAAATAGTTCTGGAATGAGTATTCTGGTAGAAGTTCATTATCTGAAATTTGTTAAAATGGTTTATACATTAATAAAATGTATACCTTCACCAACAATGTGTGAACTTTATTCAGTCTCCATTTACCAAAACAGGACCTTCTTCTTTTTTT
>NW_023223806.1:0-726 GCF_002007445.2 Ailuropoda melanoleuca | reverse complement strand
CAAGGCCCCTGGAGGGCACAGATGAAAGCAACTTACAAAGCCTGCACGCTTGGGAGTAACATTGAACTGTAGGAGTTCCTCACACAAATGAGCAGAGCTGAAGGGCGACTCTCCCATCATAGGGTCTGAAGGCACATGGTGCTATATGCCTCAATCGTCCTCAGGGCATCATTGGATTATAACATTCCACACAGCTGGGTTCATACCAACAAAACAGCAATCAGAAAGCAGTGAAATCAAGTCCATATCTAAGTGTAGGGTGGCCACCTCTCCCCACTTACCCTGCCTAGGACCTTTTCCAGGACCTGGGAGACTTCCAGTGCTAAAACAGGGCAAGTCCCAGAAAAACCAAGATGGTTGATCATCCTACAGCTAAGAAAACAGGGAAATGAGTATAATGCACGTTAGATCTTATTCTAGAAAAATTAAATATTTTATAAAATACATTGGCACTCAAAGGGGGTAGACTTCAGTTGCTCATAAAATTCATTTATGCAGAGTAACTCGATGCTTGTCATGTTGGATAAAATAGATGTTGCAATATCCAATGTCTTCCAGACTGCAGAAACTTCCTTTGCTCTGAATTTGGAGCATCTGTGAGAGATGGGGGCAAAACAGCATATGTCAGTTTCTGAATTACAGTAAAGCTCCTTCTCCCCGGGTTCAGCAGAATTTAAAATAAATCATCCCAGCAGGGAGCAAAAACACAAAGCAATTAATTTTTTT
>NW_023223805.1:0-726 GCF_002007445.2 Ailuropoda melanoleuca | reverse complement strand
TTCCGATTTATAACAAATACCATAAATTTAGTTTTTTTAAAGTTTAGAGTATGCCTGTTTACTTAAGAATTAGGTGTCTAGTTTTGATGGATGGGAGAATTAGAATCGCCGATTTGTGGGAATGGAATAAGCAATTTGATCTCACATATTTCAGAGTATGGTAATCCCTTCCCCCCAAATCATTTGTTTATAGTGTGAGAATCAGGAAAACTGTGTTATAAACCTGTATCTTTTCTCTTGAGTGACTTAATTTGGTTCAGGCCCAGCTTTAGTGGTATAAGTACAGATCAAGTTTGGTTTTGAGTAATCCAGTTGTATCCTGGGGCATTCTAGGTCTGAAGTATCTTTGGATATACTAACCATTTGGTTTCAATACCTCATTGACATTTGATCCTGTGGAAAGATTGTGAGAGATTTCACATGTAGGTGGTGGGATAAAGGAGCACAGATTGACTCATAGTCTATTGAGTAGATTGGAGTTATAGGACTTTGAAGTTTAGCAATGTTATTGTGATTCAAAAATAGGCTATGGTGTTAAAAAGACAGGTCTTCTGACTCTGATTTCTTATTGTATAGTAAGACTTCAAATGTAACTTAGGTAAATTTGAACTTTAAAAAATGTGGATAATTTTATCTTTTTATAAAAGAATACAGTTATTTCAGATACCTTTTTGTTTCATGTTCCAGTCTTCTTTAGAATTCCATATGAGCTGCTTTTTTTTTTTT
>NW_023223804.1:0-725 GCF_002007445.2 Ailuropoda melanoleuca | reverse complement strand
CTCTCAAAAAATTAGAAAAATCCCAACTGCACAAGCTAACCTTCCACCTAAAGGACCTGGAAAAAGAACAGCAAATAAAGCCTAAACCAAGCAGGTGAAGAGAAATGATAAAGATTAGAGAGAAATCAATGAAATAGAAACCAGAAGGACAGAACAGATCAGCAAAACTAAAAGCTGGTTCTTACACTGTTGGTGGGAATGCAAGCTGGAGCAGCCACTCTGGAAAACAGTGTGGGGGTTCCTCAAGATGTTAAAAATCGAGCTACCCTATAACCCAGCAATTGCACTACTAGGTATTTACAGGAAAGATACAAATGCAGTAATCTAAAGGGGTACCTGCACCCCACTGTTTATAGCAGCAATGTCCACAATACCCAAACTATGGAAAGAACTGAGATGTCCGTTGACAGATAAATGGACTAAGAAGATGTGGTCCATATATACAATGGAATGTTACTCAGCCATCAGAAAGGATGAATACTTAGCATTTACATTGATGTGGATGGAACTGGAGGGGATTATGCTGAGTGAAATAAGCCAGAGAAAGGCAGTTATCATATGGTTTCACTCATGTGGAATATAAGAAACAGTGCAGAGGACCGTAGGGGAAGGGAGGGAAAATGGAATGGGAAGTCATCAGAGAGGGAGAAAAGCCATGAGAGACTCTTGACTATAGGAAACAAACTGAGGGTTGCTGGAGGGGAGCTGGGTGGGGGGAGGGGGTA
>NW_023223803.1:0-5926 GCF_002007445.2 Ailuropoda melanoleuca | reverse complement strand
GGAACGCCGGGATCACGCCCTGAGCCGAAGGCAGACGCTTAACGACTGCGCTACCCAGGCGCCCCTAAAGAGTTTTCTAAACAAACAAACAAACAAACAAACAAACACAATTTTCTAATGAGATCAATGGTGATACTACAGGGTGATTTTTAAATTTGTCATATAGCAAGCTGTGTTAACATCTGGATGATTTGCATCAGTGAACCAATATTTTCCAACTGATCAGTGCACAATGTTACAAAATTATGGCACGGGTAAGAGATCCATTCAAAGTACAACACAGGTGAAGGGATTTTCATGTAACAGAGTACAAAAAGTTCGTTTGTATGGTTTCAGATTCCACACTGCAACCGGACTTTAAGAAACTACTATTTATCAAGTTTCAGTATATCAAAGAATATGGGCAGCTCTCTTAAAAGACTTATAAGATAGCCCCACCTCCGTCCCACCCAACATTTTTTTTTTTAAGATTTATTTATCCATTTGAGAGGGAAAGCAGGGGGAGGGTCAGAGGGAGAGGAAGAGAGTCCCCAAGCAGACTCCGGGATGAGTCAAGAGCCTGATGCAGGGCTCGATCCCAAGACCCTGAGATCATGACTTGAGCAGAGATCAAGAGCTGGCTGTTCAACCGACTGAGCCAACCAGGTGCCCACCCTCCCCATTTCTAATGCACGTCCATGTGAAGCCATATTTTCTTCATATATGTCAAACAAGAACAAGGTAGTGATCGAGTACAGAAGCAGGTACGCTATTGAACAGTTGTCTGTTAAGCCAGACATGAAAGATGTTTGCAAAAATGTAAAATCATGCCACTTGTCTCATTAGTAATTTTAGTTTTAGAAAATATACATAATTTTTTAAAAATAGGCTATTTATGTTAGTATGTAATGGATTTACTATTTTGATTTTTAAACAAATGAATAATTTGCTGAATTTTAAAGCCACTCTGACATCATGGTGATTAAAAATTGCTCAAAACAGGGGCGCCTGGGTAGCGCAGTCGTTAAGCGTCTGCCTTCGGCTCAGGGCGTGATCCCGGTGTTCTGGGATCGAGCCCCACATCGGGCTCCTCCGCTGGGAGCGCTTCTTCCTCTCCCACTCCCTCTGCTGTGTTCCCTCTCTCGCTGGCTGTCTCTCTGTCACATAAATAAAAATAAAATCTTTAAAAAAAAAATTGCTCAAAACACACACAAAAAAATAAAAAATAAAAAAATAAATGAATAAATATTTTTACATTTCTCAAGGGTAATCTTTAATACAGTTAATACCAATAGATATATCATGCCTATCTACAGAAGTTCTTTCAAGTCCTCAATGATTTCTGAGAGTGAAAGAGTCCTGAGACCAAAACCTTTCGGCACCACCATCTCAACGGAGCAGTGAGAGGAAGCAGAGGTCTCTTCTGTCTCTGCCGATGGGCAATGGAGTTCAGTCTTCTGTGGACCGCGAAGGAGGCTGTGGGTGGAGGGCAACCTAAGATTTGAGAAGAGGCCAAAAAATTTGAGACTGTTGCTACGGGAAACCAGGAGGGTGCTGGAAATACAGTGTGACAGTGCCCTCAGCCTCCTCTTAGGTGCCTCCTTTTGGACACTCTTTCTGAGACCAGTGGCATGTGTACAGGGGGCTTTCTTGCGGGAAGAGCTGTTTCCAGATGACCCAAGGCTGCTGGCCCTCGCTGTTGTCACAAACCCAGAGGCATGCTGAGATTCAAGCAGAGGCGGGCAGGGCATCAGTCTTTTTGAATCTAGTCATCCTAGTGGGCATGAATTGGTATCTATGGTCATTTTAATTTGCATTTCCTTTATGGTTGACGATGTTGACCATATTTTCATGTATTTATTTTCCATTCGTGTATCTTCTTCAGAGACAGGTCTATTAAGAGCTTTTGTCCACTTTTTTTTTTTAAGATTTTACTTATTTATTTGAGAGAGAAAACAAGAGCAAGCAAGAAAGCACAAGCAGGGGGAGTGGCAGAGGGAGAGCGAGAAGCAGGCTCCCCGCTGAGTGGGGAGCCCAACACAGGGCTCGATCCCAGGACCCCGAAATCACGATCTCAGCTGAAAGCAGATGCTTAACTGACTCAACCACCCAGGTGCCCTTGTCCACTTTTTAATTGGGTTATTTGTCTTGTTATTATTGAGTTGTAAGTTTCCTTTTTATATTCGAAATACAAGTCCCTTATCAGACAGGTGACTTGCAAAAATTTTCCATCATTCCGTGGGACGCCTTTTCACTTCCTTAACGATGCCTTTTGCAGCATAAAGTTCTTAATTGTGATGAAGTCTAACTTACCAATTTCTTTTTCTTTCATGTCTTGTGTTTTTGGTGTCAGCACTAAGAAATCATTGCCTATTTTAAGTTCACAAAGATTTATGCTTATGCTTCCTTCTAACAGTTTTGGAGTTTTAGCTCTTACATTGAAGTCTCTGATCCAGCTTGACTAAATTTTGTCTATGGTTTAGGTAGGGGTTCAACTTCATTCTTATTCATGCGGATATCCAGTTGTCCTAGCATCATCTGTTGAAAAGACCATTCTTTCCACATTGCATTTTCCTGGCACACTTGTTGAAAATCCATAAATGTATGGATTTATTCCTAGACCATCAGATCTCGTCCATTGGTCTATATGTGTATCCTTATGCCAGTACCACATTGTTCTTTATGAGTATACAGGTATGGCATGTTTTATAACTGAAAAGTGTGAGTCCTTCAATTTTGTTCTTTTTCAAGATTGTTTCTATATCCTTTGAATTTCCATAAGAATTTTAGGATCAGTTTGTCAATTTCTGTAAAGAAGCCTGCTGGGATTTTGATGGAGATTGTACTGAATTTGTAAATCAATCTGGGAGTGTTACCATCTCAAAAATATTACATCTTCCAAACCATGAAAAGGAGATGCCTTTCCATTTATTTAGGTCTTTAATTTTTTAAATAATATTATATAGTTTTCAGAGTACAAGTTCTATACATATTTTGTTAAAATTTCCCCTAATTATTTTGTTCTTTTTGATGCTATTATAAATTTTAACTTCATTTTCAGATTGCTTATTGCAAGTGTATAGAAATACAATTTTTTCATATGTTGATCTTATAGCCTTTGACCTTGCTGAACTCATTTATTAACTTTAATAAATTCATCGTGCATTCTTTAGGATTCTCTATATTACAAAATCATGTCATCTGGAGTTATGGTTTTACTCATTCCTTTCCAATCTGAATGCCTTTGTTTTCTTGTCTAACTACGCTGGCTAGAACCCCTAGTAGAATGTTGAACTGAAGTGCTGAAAGCAGCTATCCTTGCCTGTTCCTCGTCCTGGGGGAATCACTCAGTCTACCACCAAGTAGGATGTTAGCTGTGGGGCTCCACAGAGGCTCTTTGTCAAAAGGTTGAGAATTTTCTATTCCTAGTTCGTGGAGTATTTTGACCATGAAGAGATGTTGAATTTTGTCAGATGCTTTTTACTGCATCTGCTGAGATAACAGAAATCGTTTTACCTTTGCGTGAACTTTGTTCTGGGCCTGTCAAGTGACCCTTTTTAGTTATGAAGATGTGAAGCAAGTACCTAGCCACTATCTCCAGGAGAGCATGTAACAGGCTACTTGGGGGACTAGCTATGATCCTGGATTTGGTCTGTGGAGCTCTCCCTTGTTTTTTGTTTTAAATATTTTATTTATTTATCTGAGGGAGAGAGAGAGAGAGAACATGAGCGGGAAGGTAAGGGGCAGAGGGAGAGGGAGAAGCAGACTCCCCACTGAGCAGGGAGCCTGACAATGAGCTCCATCCCAGGACCCCAGGATCATGGCCTGAGCCGAAGGCACACACTTAACCAACTGAGCCACCCAGGTGCCCCTGCCATGCATCTATCTGAATTCCCAAAATTGAATCAGTATCAAGGACTCTTCTGTAAGGGAAGAGGTACAGATGTCGCCTCTTCTTAATGAGATATGTCGGATTTGTAAGGCACTCTTTATGGGAACATCTGCCCTACCCAGCATAGCTGATTTGCTTCCCTGGGAAGTGCCTGTGTGCATTAAGAGCAAGTGTTCCCCACTACACCCCATTTATCTCCTGTGGAATGGGCAGCTGCATATGGGAGCTCTTCCACAGCCACCATTTACTAGACAGTGTGGGTTGTCCGCAGTATGGGGGTGATCTGGACTTGGGTCACCAGGTAACACATGCAGGAAGCCATTGACCATTGACCAAGGGTCTCTTCCGGTTCCCAGAGCACCATGTGCCTCAGCTGATAAAGCAGTTCCTGCGGTAGACAGACAGGACCTAATAGCAAATCGATGCTCAGCCTCAGGGTTGCCCTTAGTAACACGTGAGAAGCTCTGAGAAAACCAGGACCACTCTTCAGAAGCCAAAACCAACAACAAAAAGGTGGAATTCAGCTCTAAGGGGCACCTCTGAGTTCTGCCCCGTAAGCAGGCACAGGAGGATTATTTCACTGACTTGAGAGCAGAAGTGCTGGGGTATCTTTCCTTTGCCCCATCAGATAACTCTCCACCTTTCTCTTCCCTGCTCTGTGCCTGGGAGATTGGTATGCATGAGCCAACTCAACAGACTCCCTAACTCTGCCTTCCAATTAGGTTTGGACAGTGGGGTTTGGTCACTAGCAGAAGATCAGAAGGCAAGAGAAGGGGAGGGGAGGTCATTTATTCTCCTGGTTTCCTCCTTTGGGCCAACAAGGGGTATCTGTCTCTCTCTTCCTAAGGCTATTTTTCCTGTCGGTTACTGGAAAGAGGATACTGCCCCTTGATGCTTTGCCTCTACCTGCAACTCTGTAAATAGTCCCTTTGTTAAGCCCTTTGCAAACAACCCAACTTGAGTCTGCTGCTTCCTGCCACCACCCTGACTAGTAAAGCAAATTTGAGGTTCTTGAACGTATTTTGGGAGGGAAATCTGGGGAGAAAGACCAGACTTTCTGCTATCCATTCTGATTTGAACTTTGAAAGAAATGTGAACTTATTTTTTTGCCCAAGCCAAAAAGAGCACAAGTTACAGCATTTGCTTACATCTATTACCCACCTACCTGGCAGCATCTGGACGGTAATGTTCATATTTGGAGTCCTGGGGACAGATGTTCAAGATAGTTTCATCAGCCGTAACTAAACTGTAAGACCTTAGGCAGGTCACCTCCTCTCCAGGTCTCAACTTCTTCATCTATAAATGTGTATCCAGGAACACCCACTACAGCTAAGTAGGAATAAAACAAAGTTAGTACAGGGCTAATTGAAATACTCATTAGATAAGTGCTTTATGTCAGCTTTATTGTTTTCAAGGACACATTAGTATGAACTTGGGTAACAAGGGAGGTTGGGCAGAATGCGCTGGAAGTGCTTTTAATCAAATATTTTAAATGACACATAATTCACACACTGTTCTAAAGCAAATGGGCCCTTCAAAGGGATAGTCCTTCCCCTTAAGTCATTTATCGGAGAACAGAAGCCAGATTAAATAGGAGAGCCATACACCCACGACATGCGCCACTATGGTCCAATGACAACAGAAGATGTCCGCCTCCTATTCTTGTAACAAAATGCCAGGTTACGATACGCTGTGTACACCATGATCTGAATTTCATGAAGTATTCATACCCACCTGTCTATACGGGAAGAGGGATTGTTTTAAGAATGGGTGTTTACACTTATGACGAAAACCAAATAAATGAAATGATTTTTTTTTTAAAGGATGGATGTTTATTGCCGCATGGTGTGGGAAAGTGTGAATTTATTTTCTGCTTATCCTTTCTACGGTTAAAAAAAAATAAAATCTACTTCCATTGGTGGAGAAAGACGAGGGCGAGGCTCCCTGCAGGGGTCCGGGGGAGGAGGACAGGTGGTGGAGAAGAGCAGGTACCGGGGGCAGTCTCGCTCCAGCCCGCGAGTGGCTCCATTTCCCCGCCACTGCCGGGGACGGGGG
>NW_023223802.1:356-3933 GCF_002007445.2 Ailuropoda melanoleuca | reverse complement strand
AGAAATGAGAGCGAATCTTGCAGAAATTAAAAGTACTATGAATCAAATGCAGTCAAAACTAGATGCTCTGACGGCCAGGGTAAATGAGGCAGAAGAACGTATCAGCGAATTGGAGGATGGGTTAGTAGAAGAAATNGGTGAATGAGGCAGAAGAACGTATCAGCGAATTGGAGGATGGGTTAGTAGAAGAGAAAGCTAAAATGGAATCAGGGCTCAAAAAAATCCACGCTCAAGAATGTAGATTACGGGAGATTACTGACTCAATGCAAAGTTCCAATGTCAGAATCATCGGCATCCCCGAGGGGGTGGAGAAAAACAGAGGTCTAGAAGAGATATTTGAACAAATTGTAGCTGAAAACTTCCCTAATCTAGCGAGAGAAACATTCGTGTCCAAGAGGCAGAGAGGACCTCTCCCAAGCTCAACCACGACAAACCTAGGCCACGTCACGTCATAGTGCAATTAGCAAATATTAGATCCAAGGATACAGTATTGAAAGCGGGCAGGGCAAAGAAATTTCTCATGTACCAAGGCAAAGTTATCAGAATTACGCCAGACCTGTCTACACAGACCTGGAATGAAAGAAAGGGTGGGGGGGTCATTTTTAAAGCTCTTTCAGAGAAAAACATGCAGCCAAGGATCCTTTATCCAGCAAGGCTGTCATTCAGAATTGATGGAGAGATAAAGACCTTCCAGAATCGTCACTCACCGATTTCGTAACCATGAAACCAGCCCTACAGGAGATATTAAGGGGGGTTCTATAAAAGTAAAAAGGCCCCAAGAGTGATACAGAACAGAAAGTCACAATCTATAGAAACAAAACTTTCAGGCAACATGGCATCATTAAAATCATATCTCTCAATAATCACTCTCAACGTAAATGGCCTAAATGCTCCCATAAAATGCCGCAGGATTGCAGATTGGATAAAAAGACATGGCCCATCCATTTTCTGTCTATAAGAGACTCACTTTGAACCTAAAGATACATCCAGACTGAAAGTAAAGGGATGGAATACCATCTTTCATGCCAATGGACCTCAAAAGAAAGCTGGGGTAGCAATTCTCATATCAGACAGATTGGATTTTAAACTAAAGACTATAGTTATACAGAAGGGCACTATATTATTCTTAAAGGATGTATCCAACAAGTGGATATGACAATTATAAATATATATGCCCCCAACAGGGGAGCAGCAAGATACACAAGCCAACTCTTAACCAGAATAAAGAGACATATAGATAAAAATACATTAATAGTAGGGGACCTCAACACTCCACTATCAGAAATAGATAGATCACCTAAGCAGAAAATCAACAAAGAAACAAGAGCTTTGAATGCTATACTAGACGAGTTGGACCTCATAGATTTATATAGAACACTACACCCCAGAACCAAAGAATACTCATTCTATTCTAATGCCCATGGAACATTCTCAAGAATAGACCATGCTCTGGGTCACAAAACAAGTCTCAACCGATACCAAAAGACTGAAATTATTCCCTGCATATTCTCAGACAACAATGCTTTGAAATTGGAATTCGATCACAAGGAAAAATTTGGAAAAAACTCGAACATGTGGAGACTAAGAACCATCCTGCTCAAGAATGATTCGATAAACCAGGAAGTCAAAAATCAATTTAAACAATTTATGGAGACCAACGAGAATGAAAACACAACGGTCCAAAACCTATGGGACACTGCAAAGGCAGTCCTAAGGGGGAAATACATAGCCATCCAAGCTTCACTCAAAAGAATAGAAAAATCTAAAATGCAGTTTTTATATTCTCACCTCAAGAAGCTGGAACAGCAACAGAGGGACAGGCCTAATCCACGCACTAGGAAGCAGCTGACCAAGATCAGAGCAGAAATCAATGAATTAGAAACCAAGAGTACATAGAGCAGATCAACAGAACTAGAAGCTGGTTCTTTGACAGAATCAATAAAATTGACAGACCACTGGCAAGACTTATCCAAAAGAATAAGGAAAGGACCCAAATTAATAATATTATGAATGAAAAAGGAGAGGTCACGACCAATACCAATGAAATTAGAAGGATTATTAGAAGCTTTTATCAACAGCCTTATGCCAATAAATTAAGCAACCTGGGAGAGATGGAGGCCTTCCTGGAAACCTATAAACTACCAAGACTGAAACAGGAAGAAATTGATTTTTTAAACAGATCAATTAATTATGAAGAGATTAAAACAGTGATTAAAAACCTTCCAAAAAACAAAACTCCAGAGCCTGATGGCTTCCCCAGGCAATTCTACCAAACATTCAAAGAAGAAATAATACCTATTCTCCTAAAGCTATTTCAAAAAATAGAAACAGAAGGAAAGCTACCAAACTCATTCTATGAGGCCAATATTACCTTGATCCCCAAACCAGGCAAAGACCCCATCAAAAAGGAAAATTACAGACCGATTTCCCAAATGAATATGGATGCCAAAATCCTCAACAAGATCCTGGCTAATAGAATNCCAAAATTCTCAACAAGATCCTAGCTAATAGGATCCAACAGTACATTACAAGGATTATCCATCATGACCAAGTGGGATTCATCCCTGGGATGCAAAGGTCGTTCAACATTTGCAAATCTATCAGTATGATAGATTATATCAACAAGAAAAAAGCCAAAAATCATATGATCTTCTCAATAGATGCAAAAAAAGCATTTGACAAAATACAGCATCCTTTCCTGATTAAAACCCTTCAGAGTGTAGGAATAGAGGGTACATTTCTCAATCTCATAAAAGCCATCTATGAAAAGCCTACTGCAAGCATTATTCTCAATGGGGAAAAGCTGGAAGCCTTTCCCTTAAGATCAGGAACACGACAAGGATGCCCACTCTCGCCACTATTATTCAACATAGTACTAGAAGTCCTTGCAACAGCAATCAGAAGACAAAAAGGGATCAAAGGTATCCAAATCGGCAAAGAAGAAGTCAAACTGTCTCTCTTTGCAGATGACATGATACTCTATATGGAAAACCCAAAGGAATCCACTCCCAAACTATTAGAAGTTATAGAACAATTCAGTAAGGTGGCAGGATACAAANGGATACAAAATCAATGCTCAGAACTCAGTTGCATTTCTATACACGAACAATGAGACTGAAGAAAGAGAAATTAGGGAATCCATTCCATTTACAATAGCACCAAAAATTATACGTTATCTTGGAATTAACTTAACCAGAGACGTAAAGGATCTATACTCTAGAAACTATAGATCACTTTTGAAAGATATTGAGGAAGACATAAAAAGATGGAAAAATATTCCATGCTCATGGATTGGAAGAATTAACATAGTTAAAATGTCCATACTACCCAGAGCAATCTACACTTTCAATGCTATCCCGATCAAAATACCGAGGACATTTTNAATACCGATGACATTTTTCAAAGAACTGGAACAAACAGCCCTTAAATTTGTGTGGAACTAGAAAAGGCCCCGAATCGCCAAGGAACTGTTGAAAAGGAAAAACAAAGCTGGGGCATCACAATGCCAGATTTCAAGTTGTACTACAAAGCTGTGATCACAAAGACAGCATGGTACTGGCGGCAAAAACAGACACAT
>NW_023223802.1:0-319 GCF_002007445.2 Ailuropoda melanoleuca | reverse complement strand
GAACCCAGAAATGGACCCTCGGCTCTTTGGGCAACTAATCTTTGATAAAGCAGGAAAAAACATCCAGTGGAAAAAAGACAGTCTCTTCAATAAATAGTACTGGGAAAATTGGACAGCTACATGCAAAAGAATGAAACTTGACCACTCTCTCACACCATACACAAAGATAAACTCCAAATGGATGAAAGACCTCGATGTGAGACAGGAATTCATCAAAATCCTAGAGGAGAGCATAGGCAGCAACATCTGCGACATCGGCCACAGCAACCTTTTTCATGACACATCTCCAAAGGCAAGAGAAACAAAAGATAAAATGAAC
>NW_023223801.1:0-725 GCF_002007445.2 Ailuropoda melanoleuca | reverse complement strand
GGGGGGGAGGAGGGGGCAAGCCACTCCCACCCACATTCCATTGGCCAGAACTCATCACATGACCCCACCCAGCTGCAAGGGAGGCTGGGAAATGTAGTTTTAGCTGTGTGTGTCCAGGAGGGAAAGGAAATGCACCGTAGGTTTATTTGCTCCGTCCTTCGCTCTACATGGATTGTGTCTCCGCCACGTGCCGGGGTCTGCACTATGTACTGTGGATGCACGGGCCACTGTTTCTGTCTCCATCCCCAAGGAGCTTTCAAGGTCAAATCCTAGCTCCGCTGCTGATTCCCTGTGTGACCTTGGGTAAATTATTCAACCCCACTGAATATCGGTTTTCTTGCCATGAGATGAGGGTAGTGAAACCAGCCTGTGAGAGCAGGGGTGGGATTCGATGAGGTGACAGTTAGAAAGCTAATAGTGCAGAGCCTGCTTCACGGTCAGAGTCAAACAGAATGCAGCCGTGGACGTGGGAGGCGTGAGCAGGCACCGTGGCAGGGGACGTGGGGGGCCGAGGTCCCAGAGTTACCTTCCCAGCCTCATGTCTGGGGCCTCACTTCTCACACTTCCAAGTAACGCAGCCCAAGTAGGATTGGGGCTGAGAAGCATCACAGGAGGTGGTTTCTGGCGTCTTCTCTTGGCTTGGGGTTTGGGCCAACTCTGGGATGACCTGTCCCTCTTTGGGTGCCCAGCCAGCTACCTTCTGGAGTTCTGCATCTCCCTCCTTG
>NW_023223800.1:0-725 GCF_002007445.2 Ailuropoda melanoleuca | reverse complement strand
TTGCCCTTTGCTAGCAATGTGATGAAACTCACATTCTTTACTGAGCAAAGAGACTTCTAAATCCAAGCCTGCCTGATTCAGTCTAAATTTTTATGTTTCAATTCCATCTATCATGATTCATTCAAAACCATTAAGGAAAAAAAGAATGATAGCCAGTCTCCCTCAATGATTAATCTTTAAAATTTCTAACCTTGAGAGAGTTCACTCTGAAGACTCAGAATGACTTACTAGGAATATTGGAATTTTTCCATAATATGAAACCTATGTTTTCAACAATATCCCTTTACTTTTCAGTTATTAAACCTCCCCTCAACAACTAACACTTCTACTAACATGAGCAACATAGAAGGGAACAGCACTCTTCAGAGAGTCCCTCATCTAAGGAAGAAAGAATACACAGCCTCTGTATTCACTGATGGCCGGAAATTCAGCAGATGAAAGGAAATGGAATTTCAGACCTCTGCAAACTGTCTTTATTCTATGACCTCTTACTATGCACTTTCACCATAAGGAAACAAAAAGGAAAAAACAATCATTATTACTTTCCTAGCCTGTGCCAGGATATGAGTATTTTGTAATTATTCTTATCCTTTCAGAAAAAGGCGCCATGACGCTCACAGCCACTCCTCAGAGACTCTCCATTTTCTCTCACCAAACGCTCTCACCGCCGCGCACTCTTGATTCATTTATTAAATCCTTAGATTCCTCCTTAAATCTTCTTAGTA
>NW_023223799.1:0-725 GCF_002007445.2 Ailuropoda melanoleuca | reverse complement strand
TGTGGAACTCTTGCCTAATTCTTGAGTCTCCAGATTCTATTCCATTCTTCTTCTGCCTATTGAATAATCGAACTGTAGTCTGAGAATTGGCCTCAGCTCAAGGCATGGGGCTCCTTCTTCTAATTGTAGTCCATTCTTATTGCTGGCAATTGGTTTGGGAACAACAGGAAATCCAAATTTATCTAATTTCATGGCAGAAGCAGCAAGCTAGAAATGTTTTTAGAAACTGAAAAGTACTGAGAGATCTGAGTTTTTATTCTGCGTAAAAAGTAGATAAAAAGTTTACCTGCTGAAGTTTTTTAGATGGTGCCAGAAGACAGGGAGACAAGTAGATCAGAGAAAAAGGAATGTGTTACTAATGACACAGCAGACAGCATAAGCTTCGTGTTCATGTCTTTCCTCTTGCACCCTAAATTCCACAGAGGAGATGTGGAGGTGGGCCCTGCTAAATCCTCACACACAGTGGGTCTGTGTCACAGCTGAGAAATACTGATTTTAGGAAATTCCCAGTCTTGTTAAAGGAATCACCAGCAATCCTGAACCATCTTTGCCCTGGTGGGAAATACTATCTTCGTTAACCTGGTCAGAAGACAAATCACCTCTCCACTCAGAGAGAAACACACATAGTTTCTACCCTCCAAGGATATATAAACAACATGGAAAAATAATCAATGGCAACAAAATAACTATTATTACTTTTTTCTTAGAATACATGCAAAAAAAAA
>NW_023223798.1:0-725 GCF_002007445.2 Ailuropoda melanoleuca | reverse complement strand
GGTCTGGTGAGAGGACACCCTCATACATGTTCAAGCAGCTCTTCCCTCTTGGATACATGCCCAGGCGTCTGTGAAGTTGCACAAGACACTGGAGGCTCAGCCATTGATCCCTGACCCTCTACCTACCACCCTCCCAGTCCACAAGCCAGCAGAAGGCCAGATTATTATCTAAACTGAATGTTGAAACAGCCGTGTTGGGCTGCTTTATTTCTTTTATTTCTTTTCTGTTGTGTTCTGTTCTTCTTCTTTTCTGTTCTTCTCCTCTTCCTTCCTCTCTGCCGCCTGCCTTCTTTCCTTCCCTTCTCAACCAAATTGAGAGGATTCCTGGTCTGGAAGACGATTTCCTATACAAGATGACTTTGTTAGGCACTTCTAAGTGTTGTCTGTGCTGGGTAATGGGATGCCTGAGCCACCACAATTTATAAAAACACCAGAGATTCTGTCTTTTCATTGGCACTAAAACAGAGCCTTTGTTTCTTACGAATCTACCTACCTGATCCAGTGGGGCTCTGCTGTGGGACATGGCATCTGCCTTCCCGAGCCTACAGTGTCTATCCGGAAAGAAACAGAGACCAGGTTGGAAGGGAGTGGGAGGAGGCTTGACACAAACTGCCAGCTGACAATCATCAGGAAGGGATGGGGGACAATGGTCTACACCACAGCTACCTCCGGGGGGCAGCCTGCCTTCGTTCGTCACCTCCAGTTAACCTGTAATGCCCTTCTTA
>NW_023223797.1:0-725 GCF_002007445.2 Ailuropoda melanoleuca | reverse complement strand
AGAAAAAGAAACAAACCAGTACCTTTTACCTTAGGCAATCCACCTACATGACTTTCTATCTCCAACTCCCCTGACCATTGATAATCTATAATTACTTTTCCGAATGACGAATTGCTGGGTCAAAAATTATGCCTCTTATAAAGCTTTTAATTCATTTGCCAAAATTCCTTTCAGAAAGATTGTATTATATGATATCCCAACCCTCTCTGGGGTTTGGAAGAAAAATCATGCCAATTTTATAAGCAAAAAGTGTATCGTTTTTACAAACATACCACCTTGACAATAAAAATCTAATTATTTGTAAAGTCTAATAAAGATGTCCTTACTTCACATTCTCTTGTGATTCTTCACAAGCGTAATCATATACAGTTATTGTGCAGATTTCTTGGGGTTGTATCTTGGCACCACATTTTACTCTCTGTGAGATCTTGGGGAAATAATTCACCTCGATGCCTCGGTTTCTCAACTGTTTAACAGTATGATACTATGACCAACTCTAAGAGATTGTTTGGAGAAATTAATTGAGATAATGTGCATAACAATTTAGAAGAGTGATTCTCCAAAATATATGCTGGAAAAATGTTAGCTATTCTTTTATACAACTTTTGCGGAAAAAAAAATAGTAAACCTACGTGAATTTCTGAAGTAAAAGAGTGACTGATTCATGCAGAATCTTTTAAATTACACCCTTTCCATCAAGTTAATTAGAAAGTTTTTATTTAAAA
>NW_023223796.1:0-725 GCF_002007445.2 Ailuropoda melanoleuca | reverse complement strand
AGGAGTGTTTTAAATCCCTACCATGGGTCCAACACCAATGTCAAAGAATGTGGTAGATCAGAAAATTCACAGACATGGTGCCTGCCAATTCAACTGAACAGGCAGGGAAAGGTCGCTGGGAAAGAAGTTATGTTCACCATGATGTAGATGCCACCCAGCAGAAGACCCTGGATTTTATCAAGTACAACTTCTATGAGCAGATTGGATTTCAGAATTCTAGCCACCAGCGGTAGCGCTCATAGATTTCTAGAGTTTCACACCAGAATTCTGCACATGGTCCTTTTAACTGGTTGACATTTTAACTAAGAGTTCCCCAACCATTCCATCTCCCACTTTCTGACTTAAGGGTTTAATTCAAAGGAAAAAGTGAATTAAGATGGCCTGCAGCAATGTTCTCCCTTTTATCTCCCCTATCCACATTGTGCTATTTAAATTTACTATTTTCATACCAAGAACTTGCTTAGCAATTGGGATTGTGGCCTTTCGTATTGCTCTGAAAGCCGGTAATGAATGACTTGAGCAAGGAATTTTTAGTATTTTAGTTATCAAAAGAAAAGGATGATACATTCAATCATGACATGAAATATGTGTACAAATGGCACTGAAAGGAATGGCATTTTTAGAATAACAGAATAAGAGTTGTATGGGTGATCATTATACATTTTATTGAGTAGACACACATACAGAGACATACATAAATACATAAAGTGTGTGTGTGTGTGTGT
>NW_023223795.1:0-725 GCF_002007445.2 Ailuropoda melanoleuca | reverse complement strand
GTGTGTGCCTGCCTGAGTATGAGTATGTGTGTGCATGTGCAAGCACACCCTCACATGTGGGCAGTTCAGTGGTGCTGTAGAGCAAAGAAGTCAGGTGGGATAGAGAAGGTCTTTGAGCATGGCTGAAAAAGCTGAGAGTAGTGTGGAGACATCTGCGTGGACCACACTGCAATCCCCGAGACAGACAGAGCCTGCAGCTGGTGTCCAGAGAGAGGGGATGTGTGTCCCAGGGTGGGGGGAAGGAGATGCCCTGAGACACTCCTAAGACTTGATTTTGAAGACAATGTAGGATTTTGTCATCTGGAGTAGAGGAAAGAGCTTTGATCAGAGATCTGGGAAAGAAGTACAGATACCTATGCCCTTTGTGACCACGAATGTACCTTTCTTAAACTTTTTTGGCCTCGGTTTGTACATCTTCAAAATAGGGCTGAAGGAGCTAATGGTAAAGGTAACTTTAGGCACAACAGCTTATGATTCCCTTGTTTTTAGCCCAGATGAGCAGAGTGTGATACTGTCGTTCATACATTCCAGAACGTCTGAGACTGAAGAGGTGGCAGACCCTGTGCTATAGTAAACATTTTCCTTCCTTCAGAGGGAAGGATTACATCCCCATCCCCAGAGCGAGTGTATTCTCCTCCTCGCTGGAGAGGTTTCACCTTCATTGTTATTCTCCTGGGAACCAGGCCCATTAAGCAGGATTAAAAACAGTGCTTTTTTTTTTTTTT
>NW_023223794.1:0-725 GCF_002007445.2 Ailuropoda melanoleuca | reverse complement strand
TTTTTTTCTATTTTACAAAACAAATATTAACATAAAATGTTCACATTAAGTTCTTTAATATTTTGGTAATCCCTTATATTTTAGTTAGATAAAGTACAAAGTGTTTTCCTATACGTGTGTCCTGTAAATGTTAGAGTGAATGTGATATATTTTAACATTAATGTAGTGGTAGAGATATTTTTATCTTAAGACTGGATTTGTGATAGCAATGGGCTAACAAAAAATTTGAGATTCTGTTTCTATAGTTTTAGAAATTACTAAAAGTTGAAAGTCGGAAAATAATCTTTTGTATTAGAGGTTTTTGTTAATGTATTAGAAAAAAGGAGTTCCCTTCGGTTTCCAGGAGACAACTTGAAAGAAAATTTCTTTTTTAAGTTTGTGGGGGGTTTTATTGTAGTAAAATGTATGTAACATAAAAGTTAACATTTTAGCCATTTTCAAGTGTTCAACTCAGTGGCATTAAGTACCTTCACAGTGTTGTGTGAACATTGCCACTATCTATTTCCAGAAATATTTTCCCTTCCCAAACAGAAACTCTGTACCCATTAAGCAATAACTCCCTATTCCCTTATCTCTCAGCCCTTGGCAAGCACCATTCTACTTTCTGTGTTTATGAATTTGCCTGTTCTGGGTACCTCATATAAATGGAATAACACAATATTTGTCGTTTAGAGTATGGCTTATTTCATTTAATGTTTACAAGTTTCATCTGTGTTATAACCCAT
>NW_023223793.1:0-725 GCF_002007445.2 Ailuropoda melanoleuca | reverse complement strand
ATCCCAGGACCCTGGGATCATGACCTGAGCTGAAGGCAGATGCTTCACCGACTGAGCCACCCAGGTGTCCCTATGGAGGCCATTTTATTAAGTGTAAAGTTAACCAATGACTTTTCTACCCAAGAGGTAGAAATCACTTTTCTCTTGGTTTCCCCTTGTGCTGTCAGCTCTTTCTTGTGCGGCCTGGCTGGCGGGTGGTCGGCAGGTGTGGACAGGATCATATCTAGTATGAGGAGGCTCGAGGCCTTGAATTATTTTAGCATCACAGTCCCTCTGACCTTTCAGTATCTGTCAGCTTATATTAGATTAAAAAAAATTTCTTTCAATCCTCTTTTAAGTGTGCTTAAAGGGGACCACATTAAGAAAAATAAGGGTCTTGGGATGCCTGGGTGGCTCAGTTGGTGAAGCATCTGCCTGCGGCTCAGGTCATGATCCCATAGTCCTGGGATCCAGCCCCACACCTGGCTTCCTGCTCAGCGGGGAGCCTGCTTTTCCCTCTCCCCCTCTTCCTCTCCCCCTGCGTGTGTTCTCTCTCTCTCTCATATAAATAAATAAAATCTTAAAAAAAAAAGATAAAGAAGGGTCTTGAAGAAAATAAGAGAATAATAGAAAATGCATTTTCCTTAGATTTCATTGGAGATACATATATATATTTTTTTTATTTTCAGTTATGGTGAAATACACATGACATAAAATTTACCATCTTCACCGTTGTTAAGTGTGCG
>NW_023223792.1:1677-9541 GCF_002007445.2 Ailuropoda melanoleuca | reverse complement strand
GATGGAAAGACATTTTGTTTTTCTTTCCCCCTTTTATTAAATGTAGGAATGTAGACTTTGGTGGGGGGGAGTGAGAGGAACTGCTATTTATCTTCCTACATAAATTTGAACGAATGAATGAAGCAGACGATATAGCCTTTTGTGTTATGGTGGGTAGGAGCACAAGTAAAAACCAAAGAAGTTATGAATAGGACCAGAGACAAAGCACATCTTATTCTGAGGAGCTAAAAGAACCTTGTGAACATAAATGTGTTTATCTTTGGAATGGACCTTTGAGAATGGTGCCCAGTTAAATAACATGTTAACCTCTGACTTGTCATAGCCCATGCTTACCTCCTTTTCCTGTTCATGGGAGATCCCAGATAGGTCTGAATCAGCCCATGATGAATGCTAGACTTCATATGAGATAAAGATTTTAATGGGAGGGGGAACCTCCCCCCAAAACTTGTTACTGAAATAAAACTTGGTTATTGTTGGAATGAAAAAAATACCCTCTTTGTCTTATTAATGAAGACCTAATTCAGTTATGTTATTTTCTGAATCCTTGGCCATAGCATCCCCTTTAAACCAGGATATCTGTGAAGACCCCTTCCATGCAGACCATGCGGTGTCTCATTGTCAGACTGGGTGACAATGGTTTCGTTAAGTTTGGTGTCTCCACACTGTACATATTTTTCCATGTTGATTAATCCTATGCCACTTTAAGGGCATGGAATTGTATTGTTTCAAAGTCAACATTGACCCCATAATTCAATTTGGGTTAAAAGTGACAACTGCCCTGAAAATTTTGTCTCTTTATTTAGAAAAATTTTCAGGGGTGCCTGGGTGGCTCAGTTGGTTAAGCATCTGGCTTTGGCTCAAGTCATGATGTCAGGGTCCTGGGATGGAACCAGTTGGGCTCTGTGGTCAGTGGGGACCCTGCTGCTCCCTCTCCCTCCACCCTCCCCTCCCCTGCTCTTGCTCTCTTTGTCTCTTTCTCTTTCAAATCTTAAATTTTTTTTTTCAGTGATGACTTGGGAGACCATTGACTGCCTAACTGTACAAGGGATGTGGCTCTGTGTGTAGCAATGTGACATGGTGAAACAAGTAACAACTGCAAATCTGTTCAAGGTCTGTTAGATATGAAGAGGTAGCATTGTTTGGGACAGTGGTTCCTAAATTCAGATGAGTATTGGAATGAACAGGGGGGATGTTGTTAACATCACCAGGCTCCTACTTGGGAGGATTGTGATTCAAGAGGCCTTGGGGTTAGGTTCTAGGCACTGATCCAGAAAGTTTCCTCAGGTAATTCTGATGATCGCTGGGGTTGGGAAACACTAGCTGTAAAGCCCTTGAGTTTCAGTTCCGGTTCTACCATATTCTCATTCAGCCAACTAACCAGCTAATCAGCCAGCCATCATGATATGCCAGGCACTGGGCAGAGTGCTGGGGAGCGGGGTTAACTAGACAGACATCCTGGCCAAACCAGCTAATGGCTTTGGGCTCTGTGTTCTTATCTTGGAATTGGGGTTAGATGAGATTTCAGGTCCTGTCCAGCTCTCGCCATCCATGATATTTAAGAAACCGAGCCCTTGAACTCCTAAAGTGCCTTTCAACTTCTTTTCGGTTCTTGCTGCCAAGCTGACATTTTCCCATTCCCGTTTTCTCCCTTGCCTTAGAAGCAACAGCCTTCAGTGCTTGATGTCAGCCTGACGGACATGCTAAAAGACTTCCTCACTACTTCTAGAGGCTAATGGGCTGAGAAGTTTACCCCTAGCTTCATCAGGGCCCACTTGTTTCTATTCATCATGGTAGCCTTACTGACAGAGTTGAAAAAGGGGTGGCTCCCCCTTTGTTTCATGAAAAGCTCTTGTATTTTCCTCCTCTATTCCCATCAGAGGCCCAGTGGAACTAGAGATAAAGCTCCAAGGACAGGTGAATATGGGGCAAACCTCGACCTCTGAAAGCAGAGGGGCTGAACTGCAGCGGAGAGCACATTTTGTCAGCATCAAGTTGGGAGTGGAACTGGGGTAGAGGAAGGAGTTGGGAAGTAAGAGACCTAGTCTGACTTTAGTGTAAAGTAAAACTTAAAACAACATGCCACTTAAAAGTTAAGGGATTTTCACTCAATGGTTCTTTGTGAACTTGGAACTTTCAAAATGTAGAGAGAATGGAATTTACAGTTTTCTTTAGCAGTCTTTCTATAACCCAGGGAAGTTATTGTTTGCTCATGTCATTAGAGTAAAGCTGATGCCACTTAGGATCAAGGAGATTGTCATTCATTTACAAGGGTCTGAAAATTTCAGCGCTCATCAGAGTGAGCCTTGAAGGTTCTATCAGCTGGCGAGTGTCTTGTAGCCCTTCCCTGGGGAAGACGTTGGGGAAGGTCAGGAACTCACTGACTTTTCAGGCTTGGCCCACTCACATGGTTTTAGAAGCCATCATTTAATAGAGGTGAGTGAGGCTGGTGGTGGAAGTCCCGGTCTAAAGGACAATATCGTTAGCCCCAGGGATGGTAGCTTTTGGTGGGGGGGTTGCCAGATCTGAAGTTTTTCCAACTCAAGATCCAGATTTTTTTTTATGGTGGCAGACAATTTAAATACCGCAACAGCTTTTGAAGCTAGTCCTATAGTACCCAAATTTCTGCTTTTCACTCATGTGAAAGACTTGAGAGCCCTTGGATATTTGGAAGTAAGGTGAGGGAGTGTACTCACACAGACACAACCCCCCCTCTCCCAAAAGCCTGTATCTGTTATTTATGTTTATTGTGATGGAGTTCAGTTAGAGAAGCTTGAGGTTGGAAAGCAGGGCATGACCTCTGGTCTAGCTAATCATTCTGAGGTACCATGTAAGGATGTGGGATCTGACTTAGATGCAGCAGGACTGTTGCTTAAAAGCCCTTTCTGTTCAGTAGCATGGTGAACGGTGCTCCTGGAGCTGCATACCTGTCCATAATGGTTTTGTATCAAGGCATATCCACATGGGGGTTCCTTCAGCTGGCAATGGGTGTTTATGGACACTATTGCTTTTGCATATCCTGTGCCCCCTAAGCTCAGGGCTAGGTTTGTTTTGTTTTGTTTTGAGAGACATTGTGTGAATAGGGCAGGGCAGAGGGGCGGGGAGAGAGACTTTCAAGCAGGCTCCACATCACGTTCAGCATGGAGCCTGATGTGGGGCTCCATCTCACGACCCTGAGATCATGACCTGAGCCGAAATCAAGAGTTGGATGCTCAACTGACTGAGCCACCTTGGCACCCCAGGGCTAGGTTCTTTTAGTGCTTTCCCTTTCCCTGACAAGTTAGCACCTTCCTTTTGTTCCCAAGGTCTGCTTTCCCTGGATCCCTCCGTCTTTGACTAAAAAGTAGGGTGTACATCACCTAAGTTCTCTTCATCTGGCCTATCAGCACTCTGGGGTAAGGGTGAGACTTTAAATTCTGACAGTGGTGGAAGAGAGAAAAGAATTCAGGGTGGCCTTTCCATTGGGTGTGGTGACTTACATTTTTTCCCCCTTCTTTTTGGTTTCTATGGAGATCTGAAAAAATCTTTAGATACTGCTAGTGTAAGATGTAATATCTTGCCACTAAGTCAAAATGTCCCACAACTGTCTAACTTTTAGATCTTAATTTTTTTTAGAAGGGAGTCTATATCCTTCCTGAGATTAAGTCGCATTGCAGAATCCACTGGGTACCATGTTTGTGTCTGCTAGTGTCCTGGAAAAACCAAATGTTATATTGTAGTTGGATGATGTGTAGTGAATTTGATAGATGGTTTATAAATGTGTAGAGCAGAATCACAGGGGATTGTGTAGTATGTTGGAACTAGAAACAATGGGGGACTAATGAGGGTCTGTTGCTGGGGGTAATAACAATGGAGGTACTAACTCCCAGAGTTTGGAGATGGGGTAAGCTGTCTGGAAGTGACTGGCCAGCCTGTGCTGGCCTTGGAGAGGAAGAGCCAGAGAGGTAAGTATTCCAGCCTCATTCTCCTATCCATTGTCTGGTCTCTCTATTGACCAAACCCAACCGGAAGCTTGTCAGTGCTGGCCCTATGGGTCACAGGGTAGAAAGGGTGGAGAGTGGGTATGGAGTAACAATGGAAACTACCTAGATCAACACTTTAAAAGCTCGTAGACTTCTAGATAAAGTCATGAGATGACAGCTTGCTCTAGATTCGGGTAATATTTAGCATTTCCATATTGCAACGTTCAAACTGAAACTACTCAAAAGAAGCATCTGAATAAACACTATTAAATGAATGTAATTCCTTATAAGGGATTAACTATATGATCATCAAGTTCAACAACTACCTAGTGAATATTTACCATATTCCTGGTGTTGGCCATCTTTTCTATGAGCCACACTGATGTTACTGTAACGGAGGGCCAGATTCCATGATACTTACGTTGTTAGCAGCTGGAGCCTTTGTAAACTTGTTTGGATAAGAGGTTATCCCTCTGCCTGTCATGTGTTGTAGAGAGTGATTCTTTCATATCAACCAACGTTTGTATTTTTATATTCAGTAGTCAGATGGTTTCCAGAAGCAAACAATCTAATCTTTTTAACAGCTCAATTGTTGTGCAAGTTTTAAATTATGGAACAGACAACGTTAAAGTTGCAGTTACAGGGGCGCTAACAGGTTAGCTCAGTCAGTTAAGTGTCTGGTTTTGGCTCAGGTCATGATCTCAGGGTCGTGAGATCAAGCCCCATGTTGAGCTCTGTGCTGGGTGTGGAGCCTGCTTAAGATTCTCTGTCCCTCTCTCCTGCTGCCCTTCCTGTCTTTCTCTCTCTCTTGTTCCCTCGCTAAAGAAACAGTAATAAAGTTGCAGTACAGGTTGCCCCTTGTAAAAAGGGGATTAAATGAGATACTGCATATATATGACCTTTTTTAAGATCTTAAGGTTAACTGATTTCGAAATGAGAAAATCCATCCATCTTGCTATCCTCAAAATTCAATGTTTTCATGTTTCCTCAGTCTTTTAAACCTTAACCTTGTGCATATATAATTTCTACATTTTAAGAGACTTTTTATTTGCAAGTGAAAGAAACCCAAACTTCAAGTGGGATTAGGTATAATACCATCAGGCCATTGTTTCCATTTCTTTCTCTCAAGAGGTCTGTACTTTTCCAAAGGTCTCCATCCTCAGGAAGAGAGGAAGCAAGCTATCTGGTGTCTGTTATAAGGGTGCCCATCCTTTCATGAGGACCTCCCTTTCATTACTTCACATTAATCTAATCACCTCCTGAAGGTCCCATCTTCAAATACTACCACATAGGGGATTAGAGTGTCAACATAGGAATTTGGGGGAAATGCAGTTCACTCTACAGCACTGGACTTTGCCAGCAGAGATCTTTTCCCCAAACTATCAAACAAAAGCTATTTTCACTTTGGACTAAACTCAACCAGTTTTGGTAGCCAGAGACCACAGCTAACTGATGAGCAGAGTTTTTGCCCACAATTGATAAAATCATTGTAGCAAGGCACGGTGGGGGTGGGGAGATGAGATGACATGGAGTGGCTTGTTTTGAGGGTGAGGAAAATTCTAAGCAGTGTGGCTGCTGTATGAGATGGGAGGGGAAGAAAGGCATCAACGGTGTGAATTAGATTGAACTCACCTATTCCCTTATCACTGGTTAGTCAGCTTGTTTTCAGTGATAGATTTCTGTTCAATAACATAACTAAATTGAATTTCAAAATTTCTCATGAATGTGTATTAATGTTAGGTTTTCAGAATTTTTGTCCGACATGCCCAGCAGTGGTTGCTGCATAATGGTCAAAAGCTGCTACTACTGAAACCAAGGGTTCCAGAAAATCCACGTTCCTATTGCAGTGGAGTCCCTGCTTCCATGCTAGTCTGCCCCAAAGGAATCCAGTCTTGGTATGATTTTTGAGCTGCTTTTCTCAGGCCATATTGCACCAGAAAATGGGTTCGTAGGTTACTGTCAAAGCCCAAGGTTGTAACCTTTTGTGCTCTCCTAGAAGGAAAGAGTATTTAAAAATTATTTATGGGTTCTTAAATGATGAATTGGGTCATGGGGATCATTTTGGTCACCATTAAGACCAATATTTGCTTATGTTGAGGAAGCTGGACTTCAATCCTTAAGTTTCTATTTTTGTCTTTCCATTTTCAATATTATACATAATTTTCTTAAGCTTAAATGGAGCCTATGCTATGTAATCAGGATCATGCTTGCTATGCAGGGGAATAAACAAGTGTAAGAGACAATCGTTAAGGACTCTAAGTGGAAGAACAAGACTAATCCTACAGAAATGATGGCAAGCCAACCCTATTCTAAGTGTGTGATAAAAGAAGATTGGAATAATACTTAGAGGAAGAAAGATCGCAGGGGTTTGAGCTTTTATGAGGGTTTCATGGTGGTAGTGGCACTTGAATAGGGCTCTGAAGGATGTGTAGGATCTGAAGAGGGAAGGAATCGGGGGTAAGAGCATTTGTGAGGGTTTGGGTATAAGTACTGGTATGGTGTGTGTTGGGAACCCTGAGAAGTCAAATCGAGAAAGAGTCGTGTGCGGAAGGAGGATGGATGGATAGTTCTTTATTGCGCTCCTTTCATTCCAAAATTTGTTTTTGGCTTTCAGTTGCTTTAAAAAACACGAACTGGGGGCGCCTGGGTGGCACAGCGGTTAAGCGTCTGCCTTCGGCTCAGGGCGTGATCCCGGCATTATGGGATCGAGCCCCGCATCAGGCTCTTCCTCTATGAGCCTGCTTCTTCCTCTCCCACTCCCCCTGCTTGTGTTCCCTCTCTCGCTGGCTGTGTCTATCTCTGTCGAATAAATAAATCTTTAAAAAAAAATAAATAAAAAACACCAACTGAATCAAGAACTTTGGTATCCTTTGAGTGTTTATGCTCAATGGACACGACCTTCTGTAACTATCCCATGGGTGACACCCCCCCACACCTTTGTTTTTGTTGGCTGATTCCTTGGGCATTTTTTATGTGTTTAGAGGTGCAGCTTACTAAGGACTGCAGATGGCACCCCCCCTTGGGGGGGTATCTCTGTCCTCTGCTGAAATTCAGTCTTGAGTCTAACTGAAAATACTATAGGCTATAAAAGGAAGGGAATTGAAACCACGAGTGAAATGCAGAAGGGGAAGACAGGTAACTAATAATTTCATAAATTCTAAAGCAAACCCATAGTTTAGGGTCAAATTAAAATAGGTATTTTCATTGTCAGTCCTTAGGAGGAGTTAAGCTTTGGAAATATTGAGACATGATACGTTTATCTTGATTCTTCCAGTTGGATTTCCTCAAAGCATAATAAAATACGTAAGTATGTATATATGTAGATTCTTGTCAACTTTATTAGAAAATGTGAATTTTAATTTACCAAGGAATCATTTCGCATGTTTACTGCTTGAAACTTTGGATTTAGATATGTGTCCCTTATTACCTTCTGGAGATGTCTGTTAATCCCGAAAAATGTCTTAAAAGGGGTAATGTAGGTGTTTGCAGCTTATGACACTGCTTAATAATTCTGGTTCAATGTTATTTGGCTTCTTTGATTTACTGTCCAATGGAATGCAAAGTCTGATATTCTAAACAAATGAATGGTTAATTTCTGACATTTTTGTTGGGATTCTGTGAAAGTTTGCATCTGGATCATCATTGGAAGTAAAATATTTTGTGAGGGTAAAACTGCTGAGTCACTTACTCAATAGGAAAATAAGTGATGATTATTCACACTGAAAACTTGGGGAGCTTGGGTGGCTCAGTTGGTTAAGCCTCTTCCTTGGGCTCAGGTCCCAATCCCAGGGTGCTGGGATTGAACCCTGGATTGGGATCCCTGCCTAGTGGGGAGTCTGCTTTTCTACCCTCTCCCCTTGTGCAAGCTCTCTCTCTCTCTAATACATGAATCTTAAAAAAAAAAA
>NW_023223792.1:0-183 GCF_002007445.2 Ailuropoda melanoleuca | reverse complement strand
GTTTCATTAACAAAACAAAACCGAACAAAACCCTGCCTCTACTGGAGGGTTAACGGGAAAGGGCAAGTGATGTGAGAAATGCACAGATCCATAAAAAGCAGGAAGCTAATGGAATGGAATGGATGTTTTCCTCTTTACAAAGTAACAGATTTTTTAAATAAAACTTTTGGGAAAATAATAAGC
>NW_023223791.1:0-725 GCF_002007445.2 Ailuropoda melanoleuca | reverse complement strand
TATGCTTTCTTTCCTTGATAACTGTAAATATTTCTAACTACATAATATTGTTACAAAACGTTTGTTGACTATCAGTCTTTCTCTCATAAATAATTTTGATAGTTTTGTTTGTTACTGTTTTTGCCTGGATGGCCTTTTTTTTTTTTTTTGTCTGGAAGTAAGAGCCTAGACTATGTCCTGGTGCTGGGCTATGTCTATTTTTCCAAGTGTATCATGTGCCCTTCCAGCATCCAGTTGTCACTTAGTTTAGGCAAGTTTCTTCAATTACAGTATTTAATATGGTTCCAGCCACTGCTTTTAGAGGACTTCATTGCACACATGTGGAGTTGTCTTTGCTTAACTCCTGTTCCTATTCCTTCTCTTAGCTCCTTTGCTATTCTTCTCCTTCTCCTTCTCCTTCTCCTTCTCCTTCTCCTCCTTCTTCTCCTTCTCCTTCTCCTTCTCCTTCTCCTTCTCCTTCTCCTTCTTCTTCGATTTTATTTATTTGAGAGATGGTGAGAGAAAGACAGAGCACGAGCAGGGGTAGAGGGAGAAGCAGACCTTCCCCCCCCACCCCCAGCCCAGAGCAGGGAGCCAACGTGGGACTCGATCCCACGGCCCCGGGATCATGACCTGAGCCAAAGGCAGATGCTTAACCGACTGAGCCACCCAGACGCCCCTGGTATTTCTTCTTGATTTAAAAAAAAGTACTCCTCCTTTCTAGCTTCTAATTCTTATGAAACTAG
>NW_023223790.1:0-542 GCF_002007445.2 Ailuropoda melanoleuca | reverse complement strand
TGCAAAAGAATGAAACTTGACCACTCTCTCACACCATACACAAAGATAAACTCCAAATGGATGAAAGACATGGATGTGAGACAAGAATCCATCAAAATTCTAGAGAGGACATAGGCAGCAACCTCTGCGACATCGGCCAGAGCACCTTTTTCATGACATATCTCCAAAGGCAAGAGAAACAAAAGATAAAATGAACAAATGGGACTTCATCATNGGGACTTTATCAGGATAAAGAGCTTCTGCACAGCCAAGGAAACAGTCAAAAAAACTAAGAGACAGCCCACGGAATGGGAGAATATATTTGCAAAGGACACCACAGATAAAGGACTGGTATCCAAGATCTACAAAGAACTTCTCAAACTCAATACACGAGAAACAAATAAACAAATCAAAAAATGGGCAGAAGATATGAACAGACACTTTTCCAATGAAGACATACAAATGGCTAAAGGACACATGAAAAATCTTTATCCATCAGGGAAATTCAAATCAAAACCACACTGAGATACCACCTTATGCCAATTAGAATGGCAAAAATAGAC
>NW_023223788.1:0-725 GCF_002007445.2 Ailuropoda melanoleuca | reverse complement strand
TTTCATATTCTAACATTATAAATACATTGGTTCTGTGAATGCATAAATATTTAATTTCATGGATAATTAACTCTTTATAAGAAAAATGATTTCAGCTTGAAATCCTAAATAGCAATTTGCCTTCTGAAGTTATGTTTTTCAGGTTTTGCTTTTTGTGATAAGAAGTAGGGTATGAGGGAGCTAGCATTTGTTGAGAAGCTAGTGTAAACTGGCACTCTATTTAATTATTCTAATCTTCATATAAACCCACAGAAGGCAAGTATGGCTGGCCACATTTCACAAATGAGGACACTGAGACACAGAAAGGTGAAATAAAATAAAGCAACAAGGCTGGTAAGCGGTGGAGCTGGTACTCCAGCTTAGGCCAGTCTGACTACCTATGGGTATTTAAAATCATCTTTCTGTCAGTAGAATTGTCATCAACTGTTTCATTACATATGGTCACAATGGTCATGAGGGACAGGCAGCATGGAGAGCTGCTAAGATAGACTTTGGTGTCAGAAAAGACTTGATTCTTTTATCATTATTCAGTGACACATCTTTATTCCCCCAATGCATTTTTTCCTAAAAGTCCAGTGTGTCTAATACTAACACGTCTACACTAACTTTAAAAAACTGGTATTCACCCATCTTCTTTCACCCAGTTATCTTCAACCTTTCTGAGCCATTAAGTTCTCCAAGCCATTAATTGTATTTCTTGTGACAAAATGCAGTTTTTTAGAAAA
>NW_023223787.1:0-725 GCF_002007445.2 Ailuropoda melanoleuca | reverse complement strand
CTCAACTGCTTTGATGGGGAGAGAAACCAGTGCAGAGAATCTGCTATGTCCATAATCTAAAAGAACATAAAGACAGGCTGGGGTGTTATTTAGGGAGTGGTGCCAATTTGCAAGCCCAGCTGTTAATTTCTGGAGAACATTTTAATCTCATTCCAACCTTCACTTGCAAGCCGCCTGCATTTCCCCTGTCCAGATCTTGACAGCTTTTTACTTCAATCTGCAGAGGAGCTTTTGGTGTGAACCATTTAAATACATTTCAGATTAAGCCCTAAAGCAATTTATCTTGGCAAAATAGGACCAGGAAGATGGGAAAGTTTAGCAGGCAGTTTTTGTTATTCTTCCACATGCAAAGAAAATGACAACACCTTATCGCTTGCCTACACTTTGCAGGCTGATTTCAACTCCCACGCTGGGCTGATTAAATCCACACAAGGATCTCAACGTAATTGGTTTTTTCTGGTTTTGCTAAGCCCAGGGTTCCAGCCCTCCAGTTCAGAGCTGAGTGTTGGCTCTCCAAATACTTATTCAGAAATATGCTATTTTTTTCCCATTATAGAGTAGCACAACTCTCCTCCCAGAGGGAGTGCCAGGTAACTGATCCTGGTTGCTTTTCTGGTAATCAATTTGTAATTTAAGGCCCAATCATCCCTGCGCTTTAGCACTCTGGGTTATCTTATTGGAATCACTCCCTTTTGTTATATTTCTGCAACAAATGCCTACAAAGG
>NW_023223786.1:0-725 GCF_002007445.2 Ailuropoda melanoleuca | reverse complement strand
CTAGCCAGCTATCTGGAAGAGCCCAACTTAGAAATGCCACCTCTTTGTTGACCCAGGCTGGTGGCAAAGGGGACCATGAGCTAAGGGGAGGGCTCACTCGTGCTCCCCCTGGCTGTCAGCCTGATGCTGGCTACATTGATGAAGGAGCAGAACACGTCTTTGGCTAAAGGCCTAGGTGCAGCTTGGAGCAGTGATGGCCCGCTGTGGCCTGGTTGCCTGGTGCCGTAGGGGTCGTGACACAGGCTTTGGGTAGCCAATTTGGAGGGGAATGAAAAAGCCTTGGGGCAGTGTGGGCAAGGATAGGGGTGGGCATCCGTGTGATGGTGCATGTTGCCTTGGGCTGCAAGCTTGGAGCGTAGCAGAAGGCCTTGGGGCGATTGGGGCATGGATGGCGGGGAGGCCACCATGTGGCAGCCGATAATGGCCAGCTTGGACCGGTAAGAGAAGGCCTTGTTACAGCGATGGTGTGGGGCACTGGGGCCAGGCTGCTGGCGGGGTTGGGAAGGCGTCCCTGCAGAAGTGGCAGGCCCTGGAACCCACTGGCTGGGATTCTGTGGTGAGCCACGGTGGGAGGTGGGGGGGTTTCCTCCCTTGGTTACTGGTTCCTTGCCAGCGGGACTAGGTTGGGTGTCCCCAGCCGCGGACTCTGCATCCCATTCCAACATCTTGCTGGCCCTGGAGCCCAGAGGTAGGCAATGCTGGTGATTATCAGGCTGATGGGGATA
>NW_023223784.1:0-725 GCF_002007445.2 Ailuropoda melanoleuca | reverse complement strand
GAGGGGGAGGAGTAGAGGTGGCAGCAGCAGCAGTAATAGTCGTCATCTCCACAAACAGGGAAATGGGTGGTCAGGCCCCGATGCTGCCAAGGCTGCTGGGGGGGACGAGGCAGCATCACGGGGAAGCCGGGGCCAGGAGAGCGCACAGGATGGCATTTTGTATGAGAGACAAGGAGGACAAGACTTTGAGACAAGTTGTCACAGCAATTTCCCCAAAGACCCAAACAACATGCAGTGATGACCTGGGTATGAGTGACAGTAGCATAACAGACCCCGCGTCTGTGTGCACAAGTCCACTGAGGAGGATGTGAGAAGATGCTGAACAACGACCACTCGTGTTTTCAGGTGTGACAGTAATATCAACCTATGTTTCCAAAAGCGTCCTACCTATCTTTTGGGGACACACACTAGAACAGACGCAGGTAAGATGGCAGGGTGTCTGGGCATGCTAAGGAGGAGCACAGGGAAACAAAACGCCCATAAATTAAAAATGTGAAGCCTGTGACAGAAATGCGGGACCTCGCTATACCACTCTCTCTTCCTTTATACATGTTTGAAATTTTCCATAATGAAAATTTCTTTCAAAAGTAGGCTCTAGGGGCGCCTGGGTGGCACAGCGGTTAAGCATCTGCCTTCGGCTCAGGGCGTGATCCCGGCATTGAGGGATCGAGCCCCACATCAGGCTCCTCCGCTATGAGCCTGCTTCTTCCTCTCCCACTCCCCCT
>NW_023223783.1:0-725 GCF_002007445.2 Ailuropoda melanoleuca | reverse complement strand
GGAACACAAGCAGGGGGAGTGGGAGAGGGAGAAGCAGGCTTCCTGCTGAGCAAGGAGCCCGATGCAGGGCTCCATCCCAGGACCCTGGGATCATGACCTGAGCCAAAGGCAGACACTTAATGATGGAGCCACCCAGGCACCCCATTTATTTTTCATTTTTTGAGGAACCTCCATATTGTTTTCCACAGTGGTTGCACCAGTTTACATTCCAACCAGTAGTGCACAAGGGTTCCTTTTTCTCTACATCCTTGCCAACACTTGTTGTTTCTTGTGTTTTTCATTATAGCCATTCTGACAGCTGTGAAGTGATATTTCATTGTGGTTTTGATTTGCATTTCCCTGATGATTAGTGGTGTTAAGCATCTTTTCATGTACTTATTGGCCATCTGTATGTCTTCTTTGGAAAAAATGTCTATTCAGGTCCTCTGCCCATTTTTAATCAGATAATTTGGAGTTTTTTTGGTGCTGTGTTGTATAAGTTCTTTGTGTATTTTGGACATTAACCCCTTATTGGATATATCATTTGCAAATATCTTCTCCCATTGAATAGGTTGCCTTTTCATTTTGTTGATGGTTTCCTTCATCATGCAAAAGGTTTTTAGTTGGATGTAGTCCAAATAGCTTATTTTTGCTTTCATATCTTTGTTGGGCACCCATAATCTTAATCAAGTGTTCACAACTCCTATGACAACTTCTTTGATTTTGCCTTCTCTAAATCAGATCCT
>NW_023223782.1:1265-1457 GCF_002007445.2 Ailuropoda melanoleuca | reverse complement strand
CTAGTTCTTATGTTCCATATATGAGAGAAACCATATGATAATTGTCTTTCTCTGCTTGACTTATTTCACTTGGCATTAGCTCCTCCAGTGCCGGCCATGTTGTAGCAAATGTTGAGAAATCGTTCTTTTTGATAGCTGAGTAATATTCCATTCTATATATGGACCACATCTTCTTAATCCAGTCATCTGTTG
>NW_023223782.1:253-1053 GCF_002007445.2 Ailuropoda melanoleuca | reverse complement strand
TACCAACTTGCATTCCCACCAACAATGTAGTAGGGATCCCCTTTCTCCACATCCTCTCCAACAATTGTTGTTTCTTGCCTTGTCAATTTTTGCAATTCTTACTGGCGTAAGGTGGTATCTTAGTGTGGTTTTGATTTGAATTTCCCTGAAGGCTAATGATTTTGAACATTTTTTCATGTGTCTGTTAGCCATTTGTATGTCATCATTGGAAAAGTGTCTGTTCATATTTTCTGCCGATTTTATGATTTGTTTATTTGTTTCTCATGTACTGAGTTTGAGAAGTTCTTTGTAGATCTTGGACACCAGTCTTTTATCTGTAGTGTCATTTGCAAATATCTTCTCCCTTTCTGGGGGCTGCCTCTTAGTTTTTTTGACTGTTTTCATGGCTGTGCAGAAGCTTTCTATCTTGATGAAGTCCCACAAGTTCATTTTATCTTTTGTTTCTCTTGCCTTTGGAGATGTGTCATGAAAAATTTGCTTTGGCCAATGTCGTAGAGGTTGCTGCCTATGTTCTCCTCCAGGATTTTGATGGATTCCTGTCTCACATTGAGGTCTTTCATCCATTTGGAGTTTATCTTTGTGTATGGTGTGAGAGAGTGGTCAAGATTCATTCTTTTGCATGTAGTTGTCCAATTTTCCCAGCACCATTCATTGAAGAGACTGTCTTTTTTCCACCGGATGTTTTTTCCTGTTTTATCAAGGATTCGTTGCCCAAAGAGCCGAGGGTCCATTTCTGGGTTCTCTATTCTGTTCCATTGGTCGATGGGTCTGTTTTTGTGCCAGTACCATGCTCTCTTTGT
>NW_023223782.1:0-203 GCF_002007445.2 Ailuropoda melanoleuca | reverse complement strand
CAGCTCGAAATCTGGCATTGTGATGCCCCCAGCTTTGTTTTTCCTTTTCAACACTTCCTTGGCGATTTGGGGCCTTTTCTGGTTCCATACTGGTTCCATTCTGGTTCCAACTGGACTATTTGTTCCAGTTCCTTGAAAAATGTCATCAGTATTTTGATTGGGATAGCATTGAAAGTGTAGATTGCTCTGGGTAGCATGGACAT
>NW_023223781.1:0-1719 GCF_002007445.2 Ailuropoda melanoleuca | reverse complement strand
TAGCAAGCACCCAACTGTGAATATGGAGGAGGGAGCAAGAGAAGGCCTGCTGATTCCAGTTAACAGTGTCCCATAGGAACGTCAGGCACTGGGGTAACACTTTCTGGGCAGGCAGCCCAGGGAGGGTGGAAATTCCCAGAAAGAGGCTTACTCTGAAGAGGATGAAAATTCTGGGTCAAAGCTATGCATATGTAAATGAGAAGTTTTGGGTGGGAAGGTGACCAGATTCCCCAGGAGACAACCCGTCTGCCATGTTGGCTTCAGCAGGCTGCCTTCTGGGAAATGCCACGTTGGGTGCTTGGAGTTTAAGAAGCTTGGGGGAAAAGGAATTCCAGGGATTCCCAGGGTTCCTCCTACACTTTGTTTTGTTTCTAATTCCTGGATTTTTCCAGAGGCTTTATCATTCCTTCTGTCCTTCCATTTTGTGCCTACACATCTCCTGAGAAATAAAGGGAGCCAAAAGCTAATAGAAAATCTGGTATCCCCTCCACAATAGCCATGTGCTTTTACTCACATTCAGGTTCTGAGCACTCTTTGGGAGTCAGGAAAGATACCTTGTTCTTCTGGATAGCCCAGGGCCTAGAACACAGTTAGCCCAGAACAGGTGCTCAGGAACACTTACTGGATGGCTGGATGATGGCTGGATGGACGGATGGATGGGTGTGAGAGTGGATGATGGCTGGATGGGTAAGTGCATGGGTAGATGGGTGGGTGGGTGGATGGATGGATGGGTGTGTGGGTGGATGATGGATAGATGCGTGGGAGAATGGGCCGATGGGCAGACAGGTGAACAGAGGACTGAACAGGTGGACTAAACATGTCTTCAGACCTTTCCAGACCTTCCTTCTAATCCCAGCACAACCGTCCCCTCCAGGCAACCCACTCTTTGCTCCCCAAACACAATGCACTTTCTTCCCTCAGTACCCTTGCAGAGGTCATTCCCTGCCTTCCCCAAAATTCCTAAAAGTACTTTTGCCCTCCTCTGACTAACGCTACTCATGCCTGAGCCTCAAGCTCATTTTTAAAAAAACCCTACAGCCCCTACAGGCAAACTCATATCATCGTACTGCTCCAAGCTTATAACTACTAGTTAGCCCTTGGCTGTGAACTCCTTGGATCATCTACCAAGCCCCCAGTCTGCACTTGGCTCTGTCACACAGAACCGGAGCAGGCAGAAAGCAGTGTGCACCCCTTCCCCCAGACTGCATGTGGGAGAGAGGAGCCTAAAGGCTAAGGCATCCAGCCAAACCCAACTCCCCCAGGGCCTGTGGCTGGAGGGTCACTGCATGCCAAGAACTCAGAGGGACAGGCAACAAGCATTTTAAGGGCAGAGGTAGCAGTAACACGCCGCTTTATCCCATCTGTTCCAAAAGTATCCCCCATCCCCCACCCTTGGGTGGTCATGGGGATGTATTAAAAGTTAGCCTTCAAGCATTGTTTTGTCCATCCCACGTGGCACATGAATTCTAAAGGAGTGTACATTCTCCAGTTACTATCGGTCAGTTGCTATCATTGAACCCGAAAGAGTACTGGTCACCAGGGAGGAAGTCCCAGGCTTGGTAAATGAGTATGTGTTTACGTACATGCATACAAATGTGTACAGACGGCAACATCCACATATGTGTGCACACACACACGCACACAGCATAAAGTCTCATACACCTGTATGCCACCTTGAAGGCAAGGAAATGCAAATGAAAACATCATCTATTAAGCTCC
>NW_023223780.1:0-725 GCF_002007445.2 Ailuropoda melanoleuca | reverse complement strand
CTGGCACACTGCCAACTGATATCCTTTAAACATTTGTTAAAGATCTATTTAATGGGGTAGAGGAAAATTATATTCATAAAAATATATAAAAGGGTTCACTTATTAATTCATTTCCACTGAGCTAAAGGAATCACTTCTGATAAAAATAAAAAATGTTTCCAGTTCTTAATCTCTCTTGCCTTTTATTCATGATTTTTCTAGACCCCTACCTTCTTGTGAGCCCACACAAAGAAATGAAAATCTTCAATATTAAAAAGAAGTGCATGCATAAAATGGACATGTTTCCAATTTATTCTAGTGATATTTTAGTGCCCCTTACAGAATGGCCCTTAGACATCTGAGCTGCCTCTCTAAACCCTCAGACTGGTTAGATGGTACAGAGTGAGAAGAGAGGTCCAAAAATGAGGCTAAAAAGGGAGACAGAGACCAGATAATACAGAATCTTGCACATCATGAGAAGTAGCCATGGGGAATTGTTGAGGAAATTTGAAAAAGGTGGAACAACTATGAGGCTGTTTTTGTAAACCAGGCTAGAAATGTTAACAACTTGAGTAGGATGATAGCAGTAGGAATATAAAGTGACATGTAGTTGAAAAACAGGAGCTATCATCAACTCTACTTGGAGATAAGAAAATTATCATATGATTTCTCTCATCTATGGAACATAAGAACTAGGAAGATAGGGGAAGAAAGGGATAAAGAAAGGGGGGGTAATCAGAAGGGGG
>NW_023223779.1:0-725 GCF_002007445.2 Ailuropoda melanoleuca | reverse complement strand
CCTCTTTAACCATCCTGCCACCCACCTTCCCTCTGGTAACCATCAGTTTCTTCTCTATAGTTAAGGGTCTGTTTCTTGGTTTCTCTCTTTCTTTTTTCTCTTTGCTCATTTGTTTTGCTTCTTAAATTCCACATATGAGTGAAATCATATGGTTTTGTCTTTCTCTGATTTATTTCACCTAGCATAGTACTTTCTAGTTCTATCCATGTCATTGCAAATGGCAAGATTTCATTCTTTTTTATGGCTGAATAATATTCCATTATTTGTGTATATGTGTATGTATATACACAGACAACCTCCCCATATCTTTTGTATCCATTTATTTATCAGTGTCCACTGAGATGTTAGGTTGCTTCTATATCTTGGCTATTGTAAATATCTCATTTGTGTTTAAGATTTGCATTTCCCTAACGACTAGTGATGCTGAGCATCTTTTCATGTATCTGTTGGTCATTCAGGTATCTACTTTGGAAGAATGTCTGTTCAAGTTCTTTGCACGTTTTTAAAGGATTTTTTTCTATTGAATGATATGAGTTCTTTATATATTTTGGATATTAACTCCTTATCATGTGTATGGTTCACAAATAACTTCTCCTATTCCGTATGTTGTCTTTTCACTTTGTTGATGATTTCTTTTGCTGTGGAGAAGCTTTGCAGTTTGAAGTAGTCCCACTTGGTTAATTTTGATTTTGTTGCTTGTGTTTTTGACATGATTTCCAAAAAAA
>NW_023223778.1:0-725 GCF_002007445.2 Ailuropoda melanoleuca | reverse complement strand
AGGGGTGGGGTAGAGAGCTGTGGCTGGTTTTCATCAAGGAAATTTCAAAGTAAAATATTTGTAAATTAGGCTCTACCCTCTCACGTTTACAAATGAGAATGATAAGGACTCAATGGCCTTAGTGATTTCTAGAATCCAGTGATGCCATATGACTGCCTGGTGTTAAATCCCACCCCTGCCTCTTTCCACGGGTGTAACCTCAAGCAGGTACCCGATCCCTTCAAATATCAGTTTCCTTAGCCATAGGACAAGGATAATAATTCTACCTCTCGCAAACTGTCTATGATAACTGAATGGGGGGGAGGGTAAAAATGCCAAGTGCCTAGCTCAGTTCCTGACGTACATTATGCACTCAGAAAGTGTTAGCTGCTACCGTTCTTTCATGTTCTTACTTCTAACCCTGTTGTGATTTCTCCTTCTCTTGGGGGCAGGTTTGGAAACCAGACTTTAAACTACAGGCTCTTCTATGATGGAAAACACTTCGTGGGCGAGAAGAGGTTTGAATCAATTCACGATCTGGTCACAGATGGCTTGATAACACTGTACATAGAAACAAAAGCTTCTGAATACATTTCCAAAATGACAACAAACCCCATTTATGAACACATTGGCTATGCCACTCTACTGAGAGAAAAAGTATCCAGGAGGCTGAGCAGGTCTAAAAATGAATCCAGAAAAACAAGCGTTACAAACGAAGAACACACAGCAGTTGAAAAGGTAAGCTA
>NW_023223777.1:0-725 GCF_002007445.2 Ailuropoda melanoleuca | reverse complement strand
GGGGGAAAAGTAAGGAAGTACTGTTTACATTTGCTGAGTGCTAGAATCACTTGGCAGACATGTTGTTCTAGGCACCATTTATGGATTATATCATTTATCTATTCAATAACCTTACGAGGTAAACACATTTATCACCTCCATCGTACAGATGAGGAAACGACACAGGGAGATTGAGCATCCTCCCGAAATTCACATTGTTGGTCAGTGGCCGAGCTGGGAATAGAATCTGCCCTGATCTGTTCCCCACACTGCCTCCCAGGAGTGGGGCTCACACATGGGGCACGGCCCTCCTCTCTCTGGGTGGACCCATGCTCCTCGAGGGGCACCAGCTTTAGCTGCAGGGAGTGACTCAGGCGGAACCGAAGGCCCAGGTCGGCGCTGGTGTGTTGGCAGAGCGGTTCCTGGGAAGCTCGCCCATTGCTGCCCGCCCTTGTGCACAAGTCATCAGGCAGGTGTCCTGGGCCACACTCTCTCACTGCTGGCAATTCACACAGTCCCCACACCCACACTGACGTTACTCAATAGCAGGACAAAAGAGAGGCACAGGGAGGCAAAGAATGATGCCACAGAGAGAAAAGGGAAGCACAGGACATTTGCCTTTCTGCCCTGAATAGGCTCATTGTACCCGGCTCCCCTTGGCTCAGGGATGGGCCCACCGCAAAGAAACAACAGACGTACAAGAAACCGTTTGAGTAAACAGTTTCCCTGGAGGTCAAGCCCTCGGA
>NW_023223776.1:0-725 GCF_002007445.2 Ailuropoda melanoleuca | reverse complement strand
GTGTTAGACAAGTAATAGAGCTGAAATTTGAACTCAGTTGTATTTGACTAAAAGGTTCTTAAAAATTGCTCAATACTGACCTCCATTCCCAAGACTGAAGTAGAGTAGCTCCTCCACGGTGAATGGATTGATTTCAGAGCTAATTACATTGTATTTTAAGTGTTTATTTGGTTGTCCCCCCACTAGTGAGTTCCTGGAGGGCAGGCAATGTGTCTTTTGTCTATGTATCCGTTGTGCCTGGAGCAGTGTCTGGCACATTATAAATTCTCAAGAAATGTTTACTGAATGAATACTTACATTCTAGAAATGTGTGCACAGCTTATTATTTCCCCAGAGTGGTTGTTTGGAACCAGTTAAATTCACAGATTCATTTAACAAGTTTTACAGATGGGGATTAGTCTCTAAGGGAGTTAGCAACTGGCAAAATTTACATTTGTAATCACTCAATTGAGATTCTGTGGGTAGTAGGACAGTGGGAGTAAAGAAGATGAGCAATTGTTTTGCATCTTAAGCTTTAAAGTGTGACTTCAGAGAGCTGAGAGCTCCCTTTTGTTGTTGTTGTTGTTGTTCTTGGAGACAGTTAGCAGCATTATATTTTTCATTGGTTTTCTGAGAAAAATTTGAGTTCCTTCTCTGGCCCAAGGCTCACTTAAATAAAAGAAAAAGAACGTGTGTCCAAGGAAGAGAGTTATACTAGCCTCTGCCTTTCTTAAAATCAAGCATCT
>NW_023223775.1:0-725 GCF_002007445.2 Ailuropoda melanoleuca | reverse complement strand
TCCATGAGAGCATGATTTAGAAATCAATACTGATTCATATTTAGACATCAATATTGATACAACAATTACAAAACTGATACCTACAACAAGTGTGCTCACTAGAGGCGAGCTTACTCTTCCAGGGAGAGATAGAGCGAGAAAGAGAGAATATGAATAAGAACAAACCCTAGTGGGAAATCATACCTGTGTTCCAATCCCAGCTCTGGAATTTACTAGTTATATGGTCTTGGAAAAGTTCTCTTATTTCAGAGTCTCAGTTTCCTTACCTGTGAAAAAAGGATAATGGTATATTCTTCAGAATTATTACAAGGAACACAAGAGATCATTTTCTTAAGTTCATAATTAGTCGCTGATAAGCACCAGTCATTCATTGGCTACCAACCTAAATAAGAAGACAGATTAAAGTGAGGGTAAAGAAAGGAAGGGTATTTAAGCATGATAGGAGGGGAGGGGAAACCAGCACAAATTCTACTTGCTTATTTCCCCAGGGCCAGCTATGTTTCTCTCCTCTCAACACTTAATATTTTCACAATTGAGTCATAACTGCTCATAAACTAAGATGTAAATATCCCATTGTTTCTTGGAGTGAGAATGAGTGTAGAAAAGTCTACAATTATTACAGTAACCCTCTAAGTGATAAAAACCAGTTTCCACAGAGACGTGACAGATTTTTCTCAGAAAAAAACAAAGCTCACAGTTTTATTTCATACAAATCATAAATGTGT
>NW_023223774.1:0-725 GCF_002007445.2 Ailuropoda melanoleuca | reverse complement strand
GTAGATGAAGCTTGAAGCCTTATGGGTATCTGGGAGGAAGGACGGTAGAAGCAGGAAAAAAGGCAAATGCAAAGGCCCAAGCCCCAAGGCAAGACTGCACTTGGATGTTTGAGAAGCAGCAAATATGACCTTGAGTGTGGAGTAGAATGAGAAAGGAAAGATTAGGAAATGTGCTGAGAATGGGAATAGGGGTGGCACAGTGGGTTGTAGGTCACATGGGCCTAATAAGTCATAATACAAAAATGCTTGGCTTGTACTCTCACTGAGATGGGAAGTCTTTGGAGGTCCTTGAACAAAGAAGTGAAAGGGTTTTACTGACATTTTAATGCTTTCACTCTGGCTGCTGTGTTAAGAATAAATGAAGGTGGACAAGGACAGAGGTAAGGAGACCATGCTGAAAATCTGTGAAAGTCCAGATGAGAGATAATGCCTTGAATAAGAATTGTAGCAGCGGAGGCAAAGACACATAGTCTAATCCTGGATGTGTTTTGAAGGTAGAATCAGTTGGACATGCTGGTGAATTTGATGTGGAGTAAGAAAAATAAGGCAAGGATGACTGTACGGATTTTGATTTGAAAAACTAGATGGATGGAATTGCTACTTACCTAGATAAAGTAGAGCGAGATTAGAAAATGGATCATTGATATTGCGTGGAGCACTGGGTGTTATACGCAAATAATGAATCGTGGAGCACTGCATCAAAAACTAAGGATGTACTGTATGGT
>NW_023223773.1:0-725 GCF_002007445.2 Ailuropoda melanoleuca | reverse complement strand
AACCTCACGTTTACCAGCCTGTGCCGTCTGACCTTGGGAATGACTAGTCACTGCCCTTTATTGTTCTACTTACCCACAGTTGCGTTGACCTTTGAAGCAACTGCTTCAAAGTTTGCAATTTCCCAGCCTCTACCCTCCTAGGTATTTTCTGCTAAAGAGTTAAAAATGTGGAAAGGTTTAATTACATCGGTGTCTATTTAAAAGAATAAACTTGAGTAAGAACAAGAAAGGAAGTCATCATTGTAGCCACATATCTTTTGTTTTCCTTTGTATATGTGAAAAGCCATGCATGAGAACACTTAGAAATGTCCTTGAATTCCTTTCTAAGCATTTTTCTGAGGCAATGCAGAAACCGCTTTCAATGAGTACCATTATCAAGTTTCCAAATGAAATGCCTCTTTCAACAGCAGCCTAGCGTCGGGTAGAGCCCCTTGCTGGGGCAAGACAACATGTCTTTTTACATTTTAGCGATAATGCCTGCAAGATGAGGCATGGCCTGAGATACTGTTTCCTTCCTCCACACTTTACAGATAGCCTTGGGAACCCATGAGGGTTTGAAAATGTTGTCCTTTGCTCACCTGCCACACATGAGAAGGCTTCAGGGATGGTGTTCTCTCATCCACTCAGCTTCTCTTAAGTTCAGAAAGCTGGTCCTGTCAGGTCAGCTGTCGTGGCTCACAGGTGTGCATGCACACTCGTGAGCGTGTTTGTGTGTGTGTGTGTGT
>NW_023223772.1:0-725 GCF_002007445.2 Ailuropoda melanoleuca | reverse complement strand
CTGCATAACAAATGTTAAAGGCAAAGTCTGAAAATATCAAGCTGTTTATATGTAAATTAACTGCATCCCATAATAAAGCTCATTATAGGAACATACAAATATATATCATATAGCAAGGTAAAATGTACAATGTCTGGCATTCTTTCAAAATCATTAGGTATGTAAAGAAGTAGAACACAAACTCTAATGATAAAAAATTGATACTAATCTAGAAATAGCATAGATGCTAAAATTAGAATTAGTAGACAAGGATATCAGATGATATATGCTTATTTCATGTTTAAGAAACTGGAGTATGTTAAGTAGAAACATCAAAGATATATAAATGAACATGAAATCAATTTACAGAGATGTAAATTACAATTTCTGCAATGACAAATATATTGGATAGGATAAACAGAACATTAGATACTGCAAATGGTTAATGAACTAGAAGACCTAGTATATTGTGTTGAACAATGGCTCCAAATAGGACAAGAGTCTGTAAAAGTTATTAGCTTAAGGATCATTAGGGAGAGATTATCTTGGATTATCCAGTAATAACAATAAACCAATGTAATAAAGAGATTATATAAGAAGATGAGAGGGTGGGGCACCTGGGTGGCTCAGTCGTTAAGCATCTGCCTTCGGCTCAGGGTGTGATCGCAGCATTCCGGGATCGAGCCCCACATCAGGCTCCTCCACTAGGAGCCTGCTTCTTCCTATCCCACTCCCCCTGCTTGTGT
>NW_023223771.1:0-725 GCF_002007445.2 Ailuropoda melanoleuca | reverse complement strand
GGGGAAAAACAGGGTCTAAAAGTGCAATGATCTTCTTCTTCATGCTACACGATAGCAACATATTACTTTAGATCAACCAAACTGATGAACTGTGAATTCTCAAACATTCCCTGGCTTCTTGGAGCCTGTGGTAACCCCATCCTAGGCACTGGAAGTACAAGGACCAAAGTAGGCAGACAAGAAGCTGGTTCTCATGCAGTTGCCTTGAGAATGGGGGCAAGACAGCCAATAAACATGTGGACAAACAGGAGATGCTTTCCGATGGCTGAGAGAGCTGTGAATGAGGGACATGGGAAATGGGTCAGGCCAGAGACACTGGCAAAGCGGGTGTTGGCGGGAGAGAACAGGACAAGCTTTTCCTAGGGACTTAAGAACCTACAGGTGAATCCGAGGAATGAGAAGTGAACTTAAGCAAACAAATAAAAGCAATTGTGAAAATCTTGATGCAAGGAAGAGACAGTTTTTGGAGAAATCAGATTAAGGCAGTGTAGCTGGACCAAGGTCAAGATGACAAGAGTTAAGGAATAAGAACAGGGACACGGGCAGAGCAAGAGTCTGGTAGAATTTTGTGGGAAGTGGTGAGCCACAGATATTTCCCCTCCTCTTCCTTGGGGCAGCACCACTGATAGAAATCTGTAAACAGACATACCAGGAGATCCATGCCTCATAAAATCCAAGAGGAAATTCATTTATCTTTTCTCCCCCTAAATATAGAAAAAAATTGT
>NW_023223770.1:0-1507 GCF_002007445.2 Ailuropoda melanoleuca | reverse complement strand
TTTTTTTTTTTTACTAAGTTAACAGCACATTATACATTTAATGTGTAACTTTGTTTAAATGCTTATTAGGTCTAAAATGTTTCACTTAGGTATTGATTTTTAAAGATTTCAGTTTATACACTCTAGAAGGTTTTACAAATGCTAGTTGATATCTACAAATAAAACNGCTAGTTGATATCTACAAATAAAATTTTTAGAAAAAAAGTGAAACACTCATTTGCCTTTTTTAAATGGGTATACTCACATGTAATCCCACCAGCTGGTATTTTCTGGTCATTAAAAATGCTCTCTAGCTTAAGAACTAGAAAGTAGCATTGTCTAAAAAACAAGAATTTCTCAGTAGTTTTATCTAAAGGTTGGCCTTTATAGGACATGAACATTTTAAGATTTGAGTCATAAGAACATCTACATTGACCTTTTGCTTAGTTTGCTTTGGGAAAGTGCAAGATGTGGTGGATCTAAGCATTAGTAAATGCTTTTAATAAAAAATAAATTCCATTTATCCTGGGAACAAGGGGTCATATTCTTCATTTGAACAAAGGTAGCTATAAGTGAAAAGAAAATCACAGAGAAATTACTGATTGAAAAGAACTTAAATTCTCTTCCCCCTCGAAAATTACCAGTTTACATTCAGAGACCTCTCCTTCTCCAAGGAAAGGCCCGTCCTGAGTCACAATGCATTCTCCGTTGAAAATTACTCACTTTGTACGGCGATATACATCTTAAAACACACTGCCAAAGATAGCAACTTCCTAATTCTCTCTCTCTTTTTTGTAAGATTTAATTTTTAAGTAATCTCTACACCCAGTGTGGGGCTCGAACTCACAGCCCCAAGACCAAGAGTTGAATGCTCTCCTGACTGAGCCAGTCAGAGGCCCCAACAATGTACCAAATTCTCATTAAAAGCCTGTGAGTTGGGCAGTCCAGAGTTACTATTCTACTTCATGGAGGAGTTTCATTAAGCCAGCTGCTACAGTGGCCCTCAAGGCCCCTACCCGGTATTCATGCCCTTGTATCACACTTGCCCCTTGACTGTGGGCTGGACCTAGCGACCTGCTCTTATATCAACAGAATACAGGGGCGTCTGGGTGGCATAGTTGTTAAGTGTCTGCCTTCAGCTCAGGGCGTGATCCTGGTGTTCTGGGATCGAGCCCCACATCAGGCTCCTCCGNGGCTCCTCCGCTATGAGCCTGCTTCTTCCTCTCCCACTCCCCCTGCTGTGTTCCCTCTCTCACTGGCTGTCTCTCTCTGTCAAATAAAGAAATAAAAAAACCCAAAAAACAAAAAAACCCAAAAAATAGAATACAGCAAAGGTGAGGGGATGTCCTTTTGTGACCAGGTTAGGAAACCCTGTAATTTCTTTCTTATGAGCAGATTCTCTATTGTTTCTCAGCTTACACACTTGGATAAAGCAAACTACCACACTGGAGAGGCTCGCACGACAAGGAACAGTAGCCTGCTGATAATCATGAGAGCTTGAAAATGGATCCTTCCCCAGTTAAAGCCC
>NW_023223769.1:0-1386 GCF_002007445.2 Ailuropoda melanoleuca | reverse complement strand
GAAATATTTTTAAGTAACAAATTTACAACTACTTTTTACTAGGGTAGCAAAGAACAGAATTCTCATGAGAGAATTTTAGTTTCAATTTGTTTGTGTGAGCAAAGTCTAGTGACACAGCCTAAAATAAGGAGACGACCGGTGCCAAGCAGCTGGCCTAATGCCCCAAGTTTGATCAAAAGCACTTTAAGATTTACGGTTCTGCATTTTCAGGAACATGCCTTTTATCACTGACGGATTGGAGGATGACTCTAAAGCTCCCAGAAGTGATGGATTCGCAAGGATTAGAGGTCTTCTGTGGGGGGTGCTGGGTGGCTGTTTCCATTGGTGGTGCCTTTAGAGTTGCCAGGTGTTGATTCCTCCAAATTCTAACTAGTGACTCAGACATACACCTGAAGCACTGTTCACATCATCCTCACCTGGCAGCAGCTAGCTTTCTATTTCCTAATCCTATGTCAGGGCTCCAAAGAGACAACTAGAATGTTACTGATCTCTGATGGTCAAATTCCTTTACTCAAACAGAGAAGTAAACTTGGCCATTGAGATTGTGACTATTTAAAGAAATAATGCAAGAAAGTTGTTGGAATGTGCTATTGCCAAACAAGTAATTTTTTTCAAAATATCTGCCGTTGTTTCTATTATTGCCAAAATTCACTTTGTCAATTTTCTGAAACCCAATTTTAAAATTAATTCTTTTTTTGCAATTTATAAAAGTTTCCAGTAGAAAGCATGGCCAAGTGACATCACCTAATCAAGTTGAAAATATTTCATGGACTTTTTAAAAAATTGAAGTATAATTGGTAAATATGGTCGTTTTAGTTTCAGGTGTACAACATAATGATTTTACATTTGTATATATCACAAGATGATCATTACAATAAGTCTAACATCCATCACCATGCATAGCTATAAAAATTTTTTTCTTGTGATAAAAACTTTGAAGATTTACTCTTAGCAACTTTTAATTATGTGATATAGTATTATTAACTATAATCATCACGCTGTAGATTATATCCCCATGACTTGTTTATTTTTTAACTGGAATTTCGTACTTTTTTGACTCCTTTCATTCATTTTGTCTGCCACCCCTTGCCATCCCTTTCTGGCAATCATCAATCTCTTTTCTGTATCTGTGAGCTTGTTTTTTTGTTGTTGTTGNTTGGTTGTTTATTTGTTTGTTTTTGTTTCTGTTTTTTGATTCCAATATAAAGGAGATTATACTGTATTTTTCTTTCTCTGATTTATTTTATTTAGGATAATGCCCTCAAGGTCCATTCATATCATAAATGGCAAGATTTCGTTCTTTTTTATGGTTGAATAACATTCCATTGCATGTGTGTGTGTCCCACAATTTATTTATCCATTCATGCATTAATGGACACTTAATGT
>NW_023223767.1:0-725 GCF_002007445.2 Ailuropoda melanoleuca | reverse complement strand
TTGTAGATGTTCAAAAGAGATTAAGAATTTGAAAGCACAATTATATGTCTAAAACACTTTCATTCTAAACGGTTGTTTATCAGTAAAATTCCTGGGTACTCTAGAGAAAGGGAGCCCTTGATGTAGAGCCACAATAAGACAGATGAGCAGACTGCCCTGCACAGGTCAGAGGTGCCCTGAGGGGACATGACAGGTCCGCAGAAATGCTCCTGTACAATGTTCCTTACTATGGTAAACAACCACTAATGTCAAGTGGAAAATCCACCCCATCAAGCAGTTGTCTTCATTACTCAGCACCAAACAAATGCATCTGATAGAGGTCTACGCTGAATTGGCCACCTGCTGTGGTGCTCTTGTGTCATAAGGACCCAGGTTTGAAACAATCTCTCCATTCTGTGTCTCTGTAATTTTATATCCTAAGTTATATCCCAAAGGATAGGTACCATCTCTGATTGTGAGCCAAGAATATGGCAATGTAAGAAGGGACACTGGCTGATGGAGGTAATCTAGGTTCAATACCAGGAAAGAATGGAGCTAATAAAGAACATAATGTTGGAGCTGTTATGAGAATACAATGGAAAGATTAACGTAAAACGCTTAGCACATTCTAAGTTCTCAGGAACTGTCAGTTAATGTCTCTACAGATAAGTGTACAACAGCATGAACTATGGTACTTATAGGACCATATACAGTCATTATTTTAATATTAAGCCTAACAGGAGCTT
>NW_023223766.1:0-725 GCF_002007445.2 Ailuropoda melanoleuca | reverse complement strand
GGAGACAAAAAAAGAAAAGAAGAGTCATTTGGACTATGAGGATATTTTTATTTAATTCAGTGCCAGAGTATTTCAACTCAAAATTTTTAATCAGTCTTATGGGAGTACTTTTGTGATCTTGGTTATATCATTGTATGAAAAGCTTTTCAAAAATACATTCAAGTAAGATGTTCCATAAATTTGCTTATTCTTTACACTGATTTATTATCAAAAATATTAACTGCCAATGTGTTCTGTTCTTACACTTAATCATTAGAAGTTAAACTGTAGTCTTTAAAAGAGAAGAATGCCTTGGGGCACCTGGGTGGCTCAGTCGGTTAAGCATCTGCCTTCAGCTCAGGCCATGATCTCAGGGTCCTGGGATCGAGTTCCGCATCAGGCTCCCTGCTCAGTGGGGAGTCTGCTTCTCCCTCTCCCTTTGTCTGTGGCTCCCCCTGCTTGTGCTCATTCTCTCTCTCTCTCTAAAATAAATAAATAAATAAATAAAATCTTAAAAAAATAAAACAGAAGAATGCCTAAAACTTGTCTGGATTATTAAGGACATCAGTAGCAAGTGTTTGCTGGCTATAATTACTGTGCCTGTCCTTATCCTTTTTAGTTACAATGCCTTTTCTTTCCTTTTTTAAAAAGACTATAATTATTCTTATCAAGTCCTTATACATTCCAATCTTGAAAACACTAATTTGCCACTGGACCAAGCTATATTTTCAGTGATCATTTAAGAT
>NW_023223765.1:0-725 GCF_002007445.2 Ailuropoda melanoleuca | reverse complement strand
CTTCCAAAGTTTCTTTGCTTTTAGTGTGTGTGTGATAAAAACATTTAACATAACACTTACCCTCTTAACAAGTTTTTTTAAGTGCAAATGCCATTGTTACCTATAGGCACTATATTGCACAATAGATCTCTAGAACACATTCATCTTACATAACTAGAACTTTATACTCATTGAACAACAACTCCCCATTCCCCCTCCTTCAGTTTCTGGCAACCACTAATCTATTTTCTGCTTCTGTAAGTTTGACTCTTTTAGATAACACATGTAAGTGGAATCATAACAGCATTTGTCCTTCTTTGGCTATTTTATTTCACTTAGCATAACATCTTTCAGGTCCATCTATCAGTTGCAAATGCAACTTATAGAAATGGGGGAAAATGTTTGCAACATATATTTATTAAGAAGTTAACTTCCAAAATATATAAGGATATTACAAATTAATAGCAAAAGAACAAAAAAAAAAAGAATTAAAAAATGGGCAAAAAACTTGAGTAGACAGTTCTCCAAAGAAGACATAAAATGGCCAACAGATATATAAAAAGGTGTTCAACATCATTAATTATCAGAAAAATGCAAATAAAAACCACAACAAGATATCACCTCACATAAAAAAAAAAAAGAAGTGTTCATGAGGTTATGGAGAAGTATGAACCTTGTTCACCATTGGCAGGAATGTAAAATGGTGTGGCTGCTATGGAAAACAGTAAGGTGGCTCCTCCAAAATT
>NW_023223764.1:0-725 GCF_002007445.2 Ailuropoda melanoleuca | reverse complement strand
TTTAAAAAAAAAAAAAAAGAAAGAAAATTAGCTCTTTGTCATATTTTCATTTTTCCCAGTTTGTCATTTGTTCTTTGACTGAAATATTTCATACAAAAAAGTTTACTTTTTATATTGTCAAGATTATTAATCTTTTCTGAAAAATTTCACATTTACAGAAAAGTTGAAAGAATTATACAGCAAATACCTATAGAGATTCATCATGTGGTAAGAAGCCTTTAAGATGATTCTCAAAGATTCTTAGCTCCTGGTATTCATGCTCTCTGCCAGTACATTTACTCAATCTTCTTTTCTACACCTTTTCAAAATACTAACTCCTCATATACTGGATCTATTTCTCTGTTTAAGAGATATCTGTCTATCCATGAGTCAGCGGCACGCTTTAATTCTCATAGCATCATAATATGTATATCTGCCTAGATTAGACTCCATCACTTTTATTTTCCAAGACTTCATTTTCCACATGGATTTTACAACAGCTCTATGGTCCCCTTCAAACATCTTACTGATACTTTACATTTGAATTTCTCAAAACTATAGGTTAATTTAGGAAAGAACTGACATCTTTATATCGAAAATTCCTTTCTAAAAATGGAATATATTTTTCTATTTAAGTCTCTTTTTACTCCTCTTGATATCATGTTAAAAGTTTTCTTTATATAGGGGCGCCTGGGTGGCACAGCGGTTAAGCGTCTGCCTTCGGCTCAGGGCGTGATCCCGGCGTT
>NW_023223763.1:0-725 GCF_002007445.2 Ailuropoda melanoleuca | reverse complement strand
ACGCCTCTGTACCTTCCTTCAAATAATGCCTTGCAGAGTGGAGAGGTGGAGAGTAGAACATTTAGGAATACAAAGGAAACGGGTTCCTTTCCAATACACTCACTTATCTTTACGATATAGGATTTCAATTAAAATTTGAAGTTATCCAGAGGTGCCTGGTGGCGCGGTTGGTTAAGCGCTGGACTCTTTGTTTCACCTCAGGTCTCGATCTGTGGGTGGTGGGCTCCAGCCCGGAGTGGACTCCCGGCTAAGGGCAGAGTGCCTTGGACTATCTCTGGGTCTCCCTCTGTGCTCCGCCACCCCTACCCACCCCCCGCATGTGCGCTCTCTAAAACAGATAAATCTTTTTTAACAATTAAATTTTGAAGCTATCCAATATCCGAAAGAAACTGAATTTATGAAACTAGAGACGACAGGTGACTGCAAACCAACCCTTCTTACTGTTTTTACCACTCTTGGTGTTCCAGCCTGGGAAACTCAAATGAAAGGCTATTTATTTGAACATTAAAAGAAGATTCTATTCTATTGCTCCTATCACAAAACATTTATTGTAGGGTTCCCCTCTGGAGACGTTAAAGCAAGGGTCTGTGGCCAGTCAGGCCAGTAGAGGACATGGCAACAGGGATTAGGTGACCATGTAGCGACTGAATGTGAATGCTTGATCAGGGCTCTATTACCTGAATCCTGGCAGCCAGACTCATTGTCCAGGTGGGAGTGAAGAAGTA
>NW_023223762.1:0-725 GCF_002007445.2 Ailuropoda melanoleuca | reverse complement strand
ACACACACACACACGAGTTTTGATTAGAGCAGAGAAAGGTTTTGCGGAACAGTCTTCCAGGTCAGATGTCTTTTGCTATAGCTCTTTACTCTCCTCATTGTTTGCATGCCGTAAAATAAATTCTGGTTTGTATCTGAACAACAACATGGCAGGAAAAATATATATTCACTCATATGTAGAGTCTAGGGGATATATCACACCAGATAGTTGCCTCGAAGTTAATGTTTAGGGCAAAATGTTACATTTTGACCATATTTTTGAGCCATGATCATAAGGGGAATTGAATGCTCCATTTTCAAATAATAGGCTGGTATTAAAATCATTTTGTATATGTATATGATTAACCACACAGACATATATGTATAGCTAGCAGCAGTGATTTATTCTGAATAACCCATCTCATCCTACTGATATTATTGTAGAAGACAAAGCCAGTTAACACAACCTTCTTTTCCCATTATTAATGACTTAGGAAACACAAATACAATTTAAAAGGCATATCATGCTCATAAACTTAATTTAAACATTCTTTTTGTTGGTTTCTTTTTGTAAAGGCAGTAGTTCTGTTGAAGACAACATTACAAAGAATGGAATTTTATTAAACAGTAACCAAAAGAACCATTAATTTGTTTTTTCTTCTTACAGGAAGAAAATATTAAAAACCTTATTGTTACCACTTTATACAACAGTAAATGTTCCCCCCATCTCTCCATATGCCTTCTGCC
>NW_023223761.1:0-725 GCF_002007445.2 Ailuropoda melanoleuca | reverse complement strand
GAACTTGTCTTATAAAGAGATGAAAAATAAAGAAAATATACGTTATATTTTCTTATATTTTTACTACTCCTGTCAATTCATTTTTTTGTGTAGTTATAAAGTTATCTATTACCATATTGTATTTGAATAACTTTTCTTAACATTTATTTTAGCGCTCTGGGTTGACTGTTCCTTCTTTCAGCATGATATATCATTACGGTCTTCTGGCTTGCGTACTTTCTGATGAGATGTTTGATGTCGTTGTCTTTGTTTTTCTATACGTGATGTTTCTAGCTTGGGCAACTTTCATGATGTCTACTCATCTTTGATTTCCAGGAGTTGGTTTTTTTTTTTTTTAAATGATGTCCCTATATATGTTATTCCTCATTTCATCCTACTTTGCGTTCTCTGAGCTTCTCACATCTATGGTTTATTGTTTTCATGAATTTTGTGAAGTTCTCACCCATTATCTTTTCAGATGTTTCTACAATCCTGTTCTCCTTCTCTCTTTTAATATTGGGACTCTAAGTACACATATATTTGACTATTTGCTAATGGTCTTGAGTATTTTGTTATCTTCTTTTTGTCACTCTTTTAATATTTATATTTCACTTTGGAGAATTTCTGCCAAAATGTGCTCTAATTCACGATTACTCCTAATGTGTCCAGTCTGAAAAGAAGCCTATAAAAGGAAAATTTTGACAGGCTTTTTAAAAAATCTCTAACATTTTCTATTGATGTTCCTG
>NW_023223760.1:0-725 GCF_002007445.2 Ailuropoda melanoleuca | reverse complement strand
GACTGGAGGAAAGACTGCTGTGTCTTGTGTCCCACCACATGGCTCAAGGCTCCTGTGATGGGCTGAGCCACCCTACAGGCTCTTCCCTGTTCAGGTGGCTCTGACTGCTGGGACTGAGCTCTGTCTCCCTGTCACTTGCCTTGAGGTGCCGTGTGTAACTCCTCTCCTACCTGACAGGGCTCCAGGTGTCTCCCCTGAATTGCTCGCATGTGCACGAACTCCCCATCAAACCGGGGGACAGCAGGCTGGGGTTCTCGCCCTGCTCCCTGGCGGTGGGCAGGTCTTGCCTCTCTTGGAACTCGAGTTTTTTCTCACTAATGACAGCATGGTGCCTTACCTCTTTACCCCGAATTTGACCCGGGTTTGTGCGTCTCACACCTTACAGTACTTAGGACTCCCCGGGTATCATGTATATCTGTCCAAATACAGATTTGGCTGGGAGCTGGGAGTGTGTGTTCCTAACAAGCACACTTAGGTGACAGGGAACTGGGCAGTCTCCAACCTGCCCCTCCATTCTCTGTCCTTGAGGGACATCTCTGGCAATGATGGGACCCTTCTGCCCTTGTCTGTGGTGTGTCATCTCTCCTTCCTCCCTCCTCCCTCCCTTTTGCCTCCTCCCTCTCTCCCTCTTTCCTCTTTCCCTCCCACCCCCTCCTCCTTCCCCTTCCTCCTTTTTGTTTCCTACCTTTCCTTTCTCCCTCCCTTCCTCCCTCTTCTATCCTCCC
>NW_023223759.1:0-1182 GCF_002007445.2 Ailuropoda melanoleuca | reverse complement strand
TTTGAAGGAGCCAATAATGTGTTTCGAGGCTCCCGGCCCATTGTTCCCCAATCAGTTCCTTTCTTTTGTCATTGAATCTCAACAAATACGGTACATCTATTCGTCTGCAAATTATATGTAATGGTACATATACGGTACATATACTCGTCTGTAAATTATATGTAACGGTAAATGGACTTTGCTGCACCAGAAAGGGGCTCAGCCTCTTTAAGTGAAACTTAACCCGTTCTCTTCCTACAACAAGTCAGAAGGAAGCACCCTTCAGGGGTATGTGTGTTGGAAGGTGAGGGGCACATAAGCCCCGTTTAGAAATACACCAGATTCGAGATNTAGACTATACCAGATTTGAGACGTTCCAGGGGTGGAGAATAGACGAAAGCTGCATGTATCATCAACTGTGCGTGTGCCATCCCTGGCTTGACATTAAAGTGGCTGACTGAAGCTCTGGGCCAGTTTTCCGTGGTCATGGAACTGGCAGGATGCCACTGCTGTCTGCAGATACTTCCTTTCCCCCTATTTGCTTCAATAGACTCTTATCTTTCCTGGGGTAAGTATGTATACTTCTATATCTCTAAAACTTTGTTCTTATTAATCTGCCTTTGCTCATGTGTGTTTTTGGCTCAACAGTGGAGAAAGAATTAACCTATGTGAATGGTAATGGGTTGACCCACACTTAACTATGCGAAATTTTCTTTATCTCGGTGACTGGGATATGGAAGTAGCCACACGTTATGGCTGCTAGCGCTGACTCCTGAAATCTGCATTTTGAGTGTAAGAGATGACAATCCAGGAGGAAATAAGGCTCAAAGGAGGGATAGATGAGGTGACTCACCCTTGCCTCTTCCCTCTGTGTTTCGCTCTCCTGCCCCCTGACTCTGACCTCACTAGCGGCTAGATTACCCCTGATGTGTCAAAGGAAACGACTCTCTATGATTTTGGTCCTTAAAAATGTTTCAGTGTTTTCTTACGTGCCTTCTTATTTAATTTAGACTTAGGCCAGTCATTCTTACATGTTCCCACTTTACCCTGAGTGGATAGATTTGAGCCTGGAGAAACAAAGGGAGAAAGAGCCCATGCCTGCTCTGTAATTGTTGTAAATTTCGGTTTTTAAAGAACGTATCAGTGCTGTTTAAACACAGTAGAAAACATCCTCTTCAATAATCAGCCCTGCTCGGATCTAAA
>NW_023223758.1:0-725 GCF_002007445.2 Ailuropoda melanoleuca | reverse complement strand
TTTTTAAGCTTGTGATTCAGGAGTGTTCACACACCTGTGGTTAAGTGCGTTCACATTGTTCTGTAGCCAACGCCACCGTCCATCTACAAAACTCTTCCCATCTTAAAAAACTGAAACTCTGTCCCCATTGAACACTAGCTCCACATTCTCCCCTGTCCCTGGCCGCCACCATTTTACCTTCCGTCTCTATGACTTGACTACCTCATGTCAGTGAAATCCTACAGCATTTGTCCTTTTGTGATTGATTATTTCACTCGGCGTAATGACCTGGAAGTTCATCCATGTTGTCACCTGCGCAAGAACTTCCTCCCTTTTTGTTACTAATACTGCATTGTGTGTGTCTACTGAGTTTTGCTTAGCCCGTCATCCGTTAGACACATGTTTTTCCTACTGTGAACATGGGTGTGCAAATATCTCTTTGAGACCTTGCTTTCAATTCTTTTGGGTGTATACCCAGCAATGGATAGATTTGGTTTTAATTCATCATTTCCCAATCTTGTTAATTGCAGAACCCTCCTGCTTATATTCAAATAAAATAGAAAGCTGTTGATATTGAACCTGTATTAACAGCGCAAGAAGCTCACATTCTGTAGCCCACTATTTAGAATGAGTCAGATATGTCTTTTTTTATATATTTTTTTCAGAAACAAACAAGCAAAAACCTCTGAAAGAGGCTCCTTCCCTTTTTTTTTTTTTTAAGATTTTATTTATTTATTTGACAGAGA
>NW_023223757.1:0-706 GCF_002007445.2 Ailuropoda melanoleuca | reverse complement strand
TCGTCTTACATGACTGATATCATTCCCACATGCAAAATATACACATTCAACCAAAAGGCCAACAAAATCTTCAACCCATTCTAGCAAAGAGTTCTTTCTCAATCTCAAGACCTGTGAACTAGAGAAGATATCCGTCTGTTACACACACCATCAACGGTGAGAGACAAAGAGATGACGACAGCTGTAGATCCATTCAAAAACCGGAGCAAACAGGAGATACACNCAGGAGATACACAGGAATCACTGGTTAAAAAATCTGAAATCCAGCCAGGCATGTGTTGGCAGTTCCTTGTTTAGGCCTGGGCCCTATTCTCTTGGAAAGATCTTCACAGCTCTTGGCTCTGTCCTCCGGGCTCCTTCTCCCAACCCTCTGTCATCACTCTTTTTCCATGATAAATGGCCAGTGTTTTCAGATGAATACTTTTCTCAGCTTGCTTTCTGCCTATAGCCATTCAGAGGTCTAAAGGACTCTTTTCATTTGTATTCTTTGTCTCTTTTAATTCAAGAAGACAGTGTTTACCATAATAAAATTCTCTTAAAAACCTATGAGCTTCAAGAAATGGGCAAAAGACATGAACAGACATTTCTCCAAAGAAGATATACAAATGGCCAACAGACACATGAAAAAATGGTCAAAATCACTCAACATCAGGGAAATACATATCAAAACCACAATGAGATACCACCTCACAACTGTCAGAATGGC
>NW_023223756.1:0-725 GCF_002007445.2 Ailuropoda melanoleuca | reverse complement strand
TCTTTTCTTTATTTGGTAGTTTTATTGCCAGTGATTAGTAATGGCAGCAGTTGGAGTCCTTCTTTATGGGAAAGATTCATCTCTGTTTACTAATGGGATGAATCTGGAACGAGGAGACTTGTCTCTATCCCTGGCCCCATTTAGGAGAACCTAGAGTCATAATCCCCTGGGCTCCCTTCCCTCCCTTTCCCCCAGCACCATCTTGAAACATAACATTCTGAGGAGACTTTTTCAAGCTGGGGAGATGTCCCTGTGGCAGACCTGGAGTGTGGGCCATTTGCTGCTGCCCCATCACACAGTGTGCGATTCCCTATTGCCCGACCCACTATTGCTGCCTGATCAACCCATGTCCCAGGGACAGAGCTTTCTAACTTTGAGTGAAGCTGACCTTCTGCTGCAGTGCCCTTGGTGACAGCCATGCCTCCAGGCATGGTCCGAAACCTACAGGACTCACGGCTGGGGTCCAGGATGAGCTTCTCATCCCTGTACGACCTGCTTAGGCACGCTGAATCTTTCCAGATACACTTGCTCCCTGTCTGATTTCTGAGAGCTAAATGGGCTATAAAGTGAACCTCTTTTGCTTTTATGGAGGTGGAGAGCTGCAGGGGTGAAGCAGGTTGAACGTGAGAGGTTTGTGGGGAGAAGCACATTTCTGCGGATGGACGGAGTTATGTCTGCTTGCGGGGAAAGTGGAGAGCGGGCAGGAGGAGGCTCCCGCCGCTGTA
>NW_023223755.1:0-725 GCF_002007445.2 Ailuropoda melanoleuca | reverse complement strand
TCTGAGTCATCCTTTGATCATAGGATGGAAGAAAGTTTAGAACATAAAAAAGATAAAGAAATTAATGATAGAGTGAATACACTTATTGTGCACTCACTCACACCATAACATTTATGACAGCATTTTTAAACATTTTTAAAGAAGGAGTTACCATGTTTAGGGCAGTGGAAGGAGTAATGTTTGAAGACATCACTGGAAATTTTCAAAGAGAAACAGCAAAATCCTCCAATTAAATAATATAAAGTCTGCCACTAAATTCTCACTACAATTAATAAAACCCTCTAAACATGGACACCAAGAACCCACACTTCAGTAAATGAACATCACCAAAGACACATTTTCCACAATAAAATATGGCTTGGTAAAAAATTTTTACTTGATCATGTTTCAGGTCTTCTTTGATACCAAGCCCATATAAGTCACTTTGTTTATGCAAATTGGTCTTTCTGTAGACTACACTTGAAAGGTGCTTTGCATAAGCAATTTCTGCCTTACTCTTCTGTGCCAGGGATACTGTGGCTGCCGAGCTGATAAGAGAACAGGATCCTTATGACAATCACAAAGCCCCATGACCAGCTACAAAACGAACCAGTAGGCTAAAGTCTCTATTATCAGGGAGAGAATTTAAGGTAGTAACATAGAAAGGAATGGAAGACACAGAGTGAAAACCTCTGATCTCAGAATTTCCTCTAAAAATTCCCACAATAAAATTATAGAAATGCCTT
>NW_023223754.1:0-725 GCF_002007445.2 Ailuropoda melanoleuca | reverse complement strand
AATTCAATTCGGTTCTGACACTATCTGCCTGAAGTTAGTGTCAGAGCCCACAGGTTAAGGGTTCAGTCCCACAAGACTGCCCCCATTTCAGACACTAATCACAAATCCCAGGCTGTCCCCTGTACTTCTGACATATTTCCATGACTCCTTTCTTGGGTTTGATAATTTGCTGAAATGGCTCTCAGGACTCAGGGAGACACCTACTTACACTCACAAGAATATAATAAAGGATATGAATGAGCAGTAAGATGAAGAGACACATAATGTGAGGTCCAGAAAGTTCCTGAGCACAGGTGCTTCTGTCCTTGTAGAGTTGGGGTGTGTCTCCCTCCTGGCATGTAGATGTGTTCACAAACCCAGAAGCTTTATTGGAGTAATGAAGCCTAGAAATAAAGATCAAATAAGAGAACTTAAGGGGACCTGATAGAATCAACATTTTTTCCAACAATTCACTATTAAGACTAGGTTGTTGGCACCAAATAGAAATAATTGACCATATAGTGGGTAAAAGGCCAAACAGTGGCCTATGACAATATTGCCAAGGCTCAAATGTCAACAGAAGCTTCATGTTTGGAAATCAAGGATTGAAACAGAGCTCAGAGGAGTTGTGATTTCCATTACTTAGAAATAAGCCCTTAATCTAAGTAGAAAGGCATTTGTTCAATCAGCACCAGAGTAAGACAATCCAGATAGTTCAAGAACAAAACACTAGAAAACATAAAATG
>NW_023223753.1:0-725 GCF_002007445.2 Ailuropoda melanoleuca | reverse complement strand
GTGGGGCTCAATCCCAGAATGCCAGGATCACGCCCTGAGCTGAAGGCAGACGCTTAACGACTGAGCCACCCAGGCACCCCAACACCCCAATAAATTATCCTGACACACAGATTATGTGTAAGTGTCCCTGGGTTGTTTATAACACAAGAACCCATGACCTGTGGGATAATTACTCATGAGAGCCAAGAGGGGGCCTGCATTTTTAGATCCATTTCAGGTTCAGTGGGGGCACTTTATGGTCCACTGATGGGCCACCCACCTTCCTTCAGGATTGGGACCTGGCCCAGCCTCCCATGCATGGAGGACACAGTGACATCATCATCACGGGGCGATCGTCCAGCTCCTGCCTGAACTCAATGGGCACAAGAAAGAGATGCCCCCCAAAGGTGAAATGATGCCTTCCCTGAACAGCTCTCCCTGAAGGCAAACTCCACCTCTTTACCTGCTTTTCACTGACCCCACTTTTACCTTTTAAGCTGCCCTGAATTTCTCTGATGTGGGTCCAGGGATGTCATTTTAAAGTTTTAGCAGGACTCTTGGGAATAATCTGCTTGGTCTTGGGGTCTGGAACTCATTTAAAGTATCTAGATCTTCCCTGAACTCCTCTTCTGTCTAGGCCTTTGTACCCTCTTAAGGACAGTGCTCAGCCCATTCATTTGAAAATTTTCTTATTAAAAAAAAAAAAAAAAAGAGGGAAAACGAGATTGCAATTAAGTAGTTCTTTT
>NW_023223752.1:0-725 GCF_002007445.2 Ailuropoda melanoleuca | reverse complement strand
TATTCGATTTTGATGACTTTTCATTCATAAAATATTGGGAGGCACTGTGGAAGGGGATAGGGTATTAGTAGAACACAGAATTAGCATAGAAAATCTGCACCCTCATCCCAGTTCCTTTGGTTGCCTTTTAATAGTTCCAGTCTTCAGTCTTTTCACTGGAAAATAAGATGGTAAAACAAGATTTTTATGTTCCTCCTGTCTCCCATATTATTTGATCGATCAAAGTTTATTCATGCTTTAAAAATATTTGGCTAGTTTGCATGTATATTTTCGTTTTAGTTCTATAAATAATGGCCTAGGGGTGGTGACACAGATGGCTATCAGAAGATAATGGTGTCTAGAAGTTGATACCCGAAGAGATAGAAGCCAAGGGAAAATACCCTCTCTGAAACATTATGCTGGTGTTCACCTTGGGAATTAGACAGATATTCATTCATATTATAGAATTATTGCGAGGGTCATGATAATTTATATAAGATATTTATAAGCACTTCAACCTTTTTAAAAAAACCTATGAGTTTATTATATCCATGTAAATAAAAGTTGTGCAGATAAAATGTAGCAGCTACTCTTTAAAAGAGAATTTGGTCATCTTGAGGACACATTTTGGAGGGTGTGATGCAATGGGCTGCTATTGGTGGGGAATGGGGTCACTGTAAAAGTCATTTTTGTTTCCCCATTTTTTCTTGCATTGGGGAAAATCTTTGGGGAGTAATTTTTGTTTT
>NW_023223751.1:0-725 GCF_002007445.2 Ailuropoda melanoleuca | reverse complement strand
CAATCTTTTAGACAGTGGAATATTAAATTGTAAAATTTATGCAACACACATTAATTGGACAATGAATATGCCAAAATACTGGTAAATTTTTAACTCTGTGCTATTCCATAGAATTATTTTTGTATGCTATAAAAATATTCAACCCATAATTACTTGAAAATTATAAAATTGAGTATCTAGCATACGTATTTCTTTCTTGTTGAACATATGATATTACTATGAAAAAGAACTCCATTATAGTAATTTCTTAGTAAATACTTGTATTCATCATTCATGTTGACTTGATAACTCTGAAAGGCATTCTTACAATATCTTAATTCTTACGTCATTTACTTTTTCTCGACAGGCAAATATACTCCATACCCAAATAAAGATGATTGATCGTGACAAAACACCACACCATATCAGCAAGTACGATGAAATATACTGGTTTCTATGAACATGTAAACATACTAATTTAAATACTATTTAGGTGGCACCTTATTATTTTATGAATAATTATGATCATTGAATTGTGAACAGTAGTAAAGCCTTGCAGCAACTACCCCTTCCTCATAGTCTGAAGTTACTCTAGAGTTAGAAGCAAAATCCTGCTCATTATAGTCTTGGTTTATTTCTTGAAATATCCCCAAATTTTCTTTTTTTCTTTTATTCTACTAAAAACATTATCATTCTTTGGTGTCATTATGCCTTCAACTCATTTTTAATATTCATTTCTGTTTTTT
>NW_023223750.1:0-725 GCF_002007445.2 Ailuropoda melanoleuca | reverse complement strand
GAGTTTATCTTTGTGTATGGTGTAAGAGAATGGCTGAGTTTCATTCTTCTGTATATAGCTGTCCAATTTTCTCAGCACCATTTATTGAAGAGACTGTCTTTTTTCCATTGGATATTTTTCCCTGCTTTGTCAAAGTTTAGTTGACCATAGAGTAAGACATTCTAAATGGCCTTGTCTGTGCCTGCTTTTCCTGCAAAGGTTGTTCACATATGCATGTGTAGAATTTAATGTGACCTATGAATGAAATTTCCTGTACAGTCATTCTCTGGGTGTTTATAACTGAGAAAATCTCCCTTTCTTCTTACAGAGAAAAGGTGTTGGGAGATATTCCTCCATGGGTCTCTTGCTGGGACTCATACCTGTGTTACTGGGTATGTCAAGCATGCAAGGCACTGACTACTCTCTGCCTGGGCTATTTCTCAGGGCTGTGTATGCACCAAGCAACCTTGACATATGAAGCAATATTTTCCTCTGGAACGAAGAGCTAGCTTGCTTACCGCTTGTTATAAAATAGTGGGTTCTCCGAGCTTAGTGTTCCTTTCCTGTAATGCATACCACTGCATGTGCAGACACCCATCTGATCCACTGCATCTGCCTGTGGCTACTGGGGTTCAGAGAACCAACAGTATGCTGACACTCTGACTACTGCTCTTTCTCTGAGTCATAAAGTCTTTACCTCTGAGCCAAGAGTCTTTTTTTTTTTTTTTTTGACAGAGATAGAGACA
>NW_023223749.1:0-725 GCF_002007445.2 Ailuropoda melanoleuca | reverse complement strand
ATGTGGGGCTCGATCCCACAACGCCGGGATCATGCCCTGAGCCACAGGCAGACGCTTAATGACTGAGCCACCCAGGCGCCCCTGTTTTTTTTTTTTTAATAGTTTGTTCAAATCAGGATCCAAAGATCCAATCTCCAGGAGATTGGTATGTCTTTGAATTATCTTCTAATAAGCAGTTTCCCGTCTACCTCTCATTTTTATTTCTTGTAATTGATTAAAAAAAAAAAAAGAAAAACCAGAAACAGGTTGTCCTTGGGAATTGCCCAAAGTCTGGATTTTGCTGATTGCACTCCTGCAGCATTATTTATTATGCTCCAATATGATGACTGAAAACATTTTAATTTTTTTTAACTTCAGAGTCTGTCCTCTGGGATATGTCCATTTTATTCTTTTTATCCTTAGGCATCCTTGAGACTGTGCAGCTGATGACCCCTGTTTTAAAATCTGTGTAGTTTTTAATTTGTATTTCTCTTATTTTGAGCATTTCTTTTTTCACATGATTAAGGGCCATTTTTATTTCTTATATGAACTGCCTGTTCACATTTTGCCATGGAGTTAGTGGTTTTATTTTTATCAAAAGAAGCTCATATATTAGAGATAATTACCCTTTCTCTGCAATATTGATTACAAATATTTTCCCCAGTGAATAACTTTTCTTCTCACTTTCTTATATTCTTTGCCCTGCAAAAAAAGTCTTAAATTTTTTTTTTTTTTTTTTTTTTTTG
>NW_023223748.1:0-2078 GCF_002007445.2 Ailuropoda melanoleuca | reverse complement strand
AAACACAGTCTGGGTTAGTTTCTCTTGCCCGGGAAGACGGACATCAGAGCCATTGAGCACCTTGCCAAGAGCACTCCTCTCTTCAAAATTCAGAGATTTGTGGGTCTTTTCCCTCTAAACCACAAGTCTAAAGACCAGGAAAACCTTACCAGCAAATAATTCTGCTAAGAAAACAGAGCCCATTCTGGGTCAGATTTGGGTGACCGATGTGCTTACTCTCACTGGCTAGCCACCAATAAATTATCTTTTTGGTAATGCACGGAAATGATTGCCTTGTATAAATGTCACCCTCCTAGATTTGTGCAGGACAAAAGGGGAGATTCATTAATAAGAGAAAATTAGACACAGAGGACAACCCAATAGAGAGAGATAAATGAGACACGGACGCCAGCCAATCTAGTGTGCACAAGTTACAAAGAAAAATGGGCACTTGGTTTGAAAATATAATTTCCCTGCTTATTTATTTATTTTTGCTCTTACAAAATGCACCAAAGCACACTTCAGCTGTACTCCCACGTCCCTAATAGAAGAAAGAGCATAGGGAAGTGATAATATGGCTGGACTGGGCTTTTATCTTCACGCCTTTCATCCAAGTATCTTTCTGCCCTTAAATAATAATTGATTAAATCTCACTATATCCCTACTGAAGGTATCTTCTGATGGGCCGGGATAGAAACAGAAGAAGCGGAGTGGATTGGATCACCCAGGTGCAGGGCATGGGGCTCTAACAGACGCAAAAATAGACCCAAGAGAATCCCCTCCCATTACTCACCTTTAATCACTAGGAAATAGCCTGGCCCCTTGGGACTGTTAGCCAGACTCCCTCCGTTTTTGGAGTTAGTGATGTTTTTCATTTCATTATTTTCAGGACAGACGCCTTTGACGGCTGTACTTCTGAGAACATGACTAGAGAATCATCAGAAGGCTTGCCTATGGCCTCCAGAAAGTGTCACCTCCTGGGATCACTGCAGAGAGCCGGCAGGTAGCACATATCAAGTATAGTTGAGTAATTGGGGGTCTGCTGCAGAAGTACTTTCATGCTGACTAATTAATCTCTAGTAATTAGCACTCAGAGGTAACAAGTGTAGCATTTAAGATCCATAGCAAGGGAAATAAAATCTGCTCTTCAGAAATTTGCTGGAGAGTCTGATTGCCTTTTTTCAGATAAATAATGGCACCCATCCATTCAGGCGCAAACACTGGAGTAAGGAATTTACTTCTTATGAAATACTCAATACTGCCCAAGAAGTCTCCCAAATTAGAATACTTTAAAAACCTTTGCACAAGTCATACAATCCTAAACTTACCAGAACTGGAAAGAACTTCGGAAAATCATCTAGGCCAATTTTTTTGGCCAGCAGATAAGGAAACTGATGCCCAGAGAGGTCAAGGGATCGACCAGGCCCCCACAGCTGGTTAGGACAAAGTGGGGGCTAGAAAGTGCATCCCCAAGCACCCAGTTTTCTTAGAGGAGCGGGGCTTGGGTCCTGCCTCACACGGGGCATCCTCAGGATCAGCCTTTGAGAGTAGCCCCAGCAGCTGACTCTGGGCCAGATGCTACCAGATGGAGGTGAAGTCTCTCTGGGGTACCTTCCTTCATCTCTTTCACCTTGGACCTTTTTTTTTTTTTTTAAGATTTTATTTATTTATTTGACAGAGACAGACAGCAAGAGAGAGAGAACACAAGCAGGGGGAGTGGGAGAGGAAGAAGGAGGCTCCCAGTGGGGGAGCCTGATGTGGGGCTCCATCCTGGAATGCCGGGATCACGCCCTGAGCCGAAGGCAGACGCTTAACGACTGCACCACCCAGGCGCCCCATGGACTTCTGTCTCTGCCTTCCTCTGCCACCACTCTCATCATTCAGCTCTTACCCAGTCACTTTTTCCTGTAACACCCTGCACTAAGACCAAACTATTAGATGAGCCCTCCACTTAGCCAGAAAGGCACGTCCAGCCCAGGGCTATGTGTGTTCTGCTATAGAACCCTGAGTCTAAAAGTTTCTGTCTACCACAGGGACAAAATTATGTCACACGCATGGGCACAGAATTGGTGGGGGAGGGGAGAGATCACATGCTCGAA
>NW_023223747.1:0-724 GCF_002007445.2 Ailuropoda melanoleuca | reverse complement strand
CTCAGACCGGCGAGAGCAGATCCAGGGTGGCAGGACCTTCCTGACCCAGTGCTCCCTGCTAACCCAGCTCACCCCTCAGTGCTCTGCCTGAGCCCCATGCTAGTGAGGGCTTCCTGGGAGGCCGTGGGAAAGTCACCGGACCTTTCAACTGGTGCTTCTCACGCACAAACGGGCGTGTGGGACCAGACAAGAGTCCCAGCACTTCTGCAGCAAACATGCCGGCTCTGGGAGCAGAGGCACCCAAAATGACGCCCCCAGTGGCTCTGGCAGCTTCCAGTTGCTTCAGCCCCTGCTAGCCTCGCAGTGCTGGTCCACAGAGCCCACATAACCGCAGACATGTTCACAGCCAGGGGCCTGGCGGCCAGACTGACTACGTGAAGTCCCCTCCGGAGAATGACCATCGACGCAGGAAGCAACGCCCAGCCGCCGGCAAGCGGAGAGGCCAACAAAAACAAGGTATCACTTCCTGCTACAAGACTGCAAAGATTTTTTTTCTAGCTAATACCCCTTAAAGGCAAGAGCATGGAAACCAATCAGGCACCCTCGTCCTCAGCCAGGAGGATGAGGACCCTGTTGGCCTCGCGGGCCGTGTGTCCTGCCGACTGCGAGCCGGGCTGTCATGTGAGCACAGCTCTGACTCAGAAACATGCTTCCGACACGTTCTCGTCTGGAGCGAGCAGACCATAACGGTGCAGAGCACCAGCTTCCAAGTCAGAACTGGGCT
>NW_023223746.1:0-724 GCF_002007445.2 Ailuropoda melanoleuca | reverse complement strand
GTATGGTGACTAACATAATATAATAAAAAATCATTAAAGAAAATAAAAAATAAATAAATCCTAGATCATTTAAAAAGAAAACTTTTTTGAGAGTTATTTTTATTTTTTTAAAAGATGTTAAAATTTATAAATTCACCAAATGAAAGTAAATGAAATTTTCCAAGAGTGATGTGATAGAAGAAATCAAAAGTAAGAGAATATGGGATCATTATAGAAAAATAACTATAACAACATAATAACATAAAGAAGGCAAATATTTCGAGCAAATAACAAAGAAGACTATTGTAGCAAATATACATACTTAATGTAGAAAGAGTTCATCAAAATTCATCAGTAAAACCTCTCCAATAGATCAAGAATTCAGGAATGCATGTTACTGACAAACTTCATGGAGTGGATTCTACGTCAGACATTGTGCAAATAGAGAGTACAAAGACAATTAAGTAACTTTTCCTGGCTTACGGGAATTTATAGAAAAATTAACATAGACAATTAACACAGATTTTTATCTCATCACTTGAAATAACTACACAAATTTGGAAATTGACTAAATGTCTAAGTCCATTTGGGCTGCTTTAACAGAATACCACAGACTGATTGGCTTCAAAAAAAGTCACTTATTTCTCACAGTTCTGGGGTCAGGAAGTCCGACATCAAGATACTTGCAGATTCCACACCTGGTGAGATCTTGCTTCCTACTTCATAGTCTTTTTGCTGTGTCCTC
>NW_023223745.1:7677-8024 GCF_002007445.2 Ailuropoda melanoleuca | reverse complement strand
TGAATTCCCTTAACCTATTCTCATCTTTAAAATATTCTTTTTTTCTTTCTTCTGTTCAGTTTGGTTGCTTTACATTACCCTGCATTCCAGATTGCTGATTCATTCTTCTGCATCTTCTAGTCTGCTTTTGATTCACTTTAATGTGTTTTTAATTTCAGTTATTGAGTTCTTTATCTGTGACTAGTTCTTTTTTATATTTTCTATGTCTTTTTTGAAGGTCTCACTGAGATCTTCCACTCTTCTCTCAAGTCCAGTGAGACCATTTTTATGACCATTACTTTGAATTCTTTATCAGACATATTATCTCTGTTTCATTTAGCTTTTTTTTTTTTTTTTTTTTTTTTTTT
>NW_023223745.1:0-3877 GCF_002007445.2 Ailuropoda melanoleuca | reverse complement strand
GGGGGGGTAAACAGAAGGGGGAATGAACCATGAGAGACTATGGACTCTGGGAAACAAACTGAGGGCTTCAGAGGGGAGGCGGGTGGGGGATTGGGATAGGCCAGTGATGGGTATTAAGGAGGGCACATATTGCATGGTGCACTGGGTGTTATATGCAAATAATGAATCATGGAACATTGCATCAAGATCTGGGGATGTACTGTATGGTGACTAATATAACAAAATAAAAATTATTTAAAAAAATAAAAAATAAAAATCTCTTCATAAAGTAAAAATAATTTCCAAATGATAAAATATGCAAAATTAAATTTTAATACTTTTAGAAGGACACATAGAAAATGTCTTCATGATACCTCCTCCCCGGGGAGGGATTTCTTAAATGACTCAAAAGGATAAATAAATACACTTAAACATACCACTATTAAAAACTTCTATGTATAGCAAACCACAGCACTGGGAGAAGGCTTCTACAATACATGTAACCACAGTAAAGGATGGAATGGACACATACAGGAATATGTATCTTAGAAATTCAATAAGAAATATAGAACAAAACACTATTTAAAAAGAAGAAAGCAATACTAAATCTGAGTAGAATGTAGAGAAAAGGGAGTTCTCACACATTATTGGTGAGAATATTAATTGAAACCATCTTTTTGGGAAATAAAGTTGGAGATGTGCATATTCTGATTCATCAATTCCCCATTTAGATATAGATATAGATATATAGCTAAAATAAGCCTCATCTTAATTATTCACTGATGGAGGTAGAATAATAAATTATTATGAACTCACGTGATGGAGTCCTAAACAACAAAATGAGTGAACTGAATATAAATTAATCAAGAAAGGATCATTTCCAAAAACTAAAAAAAAGTTTATGAAAAGAAACAAAGCCAGACATTTCCTTCTATTCAATCAATGCATGGCATTTGTACTGGAGCTTCTCTGCTACATTATCCATATTCTCTCTCTTATTATAAGAATTAGATATGTTTCAAAGAGTCTGTTTTCTGTATTCAACCACGTATGGACAGTTCCTATGAATACAGAGATCCTAAAAGTTTTTGAATCTCTGAAATTCTCCGTTTTTTAAAATAATGACTTTAATTTGTTCACCAAAAGTATCTGTCCATTGAGCTTTCTGGGCACATCACAGCTTTTAGTCTTACTAAATTTACTCTGCCAAATTATCTCTACTCCTTTCTTTAGGAATGGTATCATTTTTCCTGCCTTAATTTGAGAGATAGTCTTGCTTTTCCACCTCTTTTGTCCTACTGAACATAGTTGTTTTTATCAGCAAGCCTCTCATGATTTCTTTATTCCTTAATGAATTTGAGCAGTAACTATTTCCTGAACTCATTCTTATAATTATCTTAAGCCTCTTCTTTGGGAATTATTTTGAATCCTGTGCCCTGAAGGCTGAAAACAGAATAAACAAGAAACATCAGTTCTGTTGACTGAGTAATTTTAGTTGCTTCTAATAGTTCCCACACTGGATTATCCCTATCCTTAAGAGAAACAAGATTCGGTCATCTTTCACAAACATAAATCAGACATGTTGTCTCTCAGCTGGTAAACTAATCTGCATTCAGATGAGAAGAAATGGGAGTTATTTTATATCTTACAATTATTCAGAAGACATGCTTGAAAAATGCATGATAAGCTATTTCTGGAGATCTTAAACATGCTTTTATAGTCACTGGAAAAATTTGTTCAGATTTAACATTTCTGAATGTATTCACCAAAGAGTAGACATTTCTTGATTTCTAAGAACCCGTTTTGCAATATGAGAATTTTCTTCTAGATTGCTCTGATTTGAGCTAAAAACTTCTTTGAGCCTCTAAGACCAGTTAAACCAGCTGAGAGGAGGCATTACAAACTTGTGTAATGAACTTAATGAAACTAGACTATCAATCTGAGTTTAAAAGACAAGAAAAGACTTTAAAAGGCTCTTTTCTTAGAGTATGCTTTCCTCTTGATTTTCGAATGATGTATTTCTCAAATAAAATGTCTCAATGTTCGAAAAATTTAAAATGTCCAAAGATCCAAATATCTGGCCTGCGTAACTGCCAAACATCCAGAATTTGGGGAACAATTGGACAGCTGTTTCAGGGTATCCTCTATAACTATACTCCTAAATCAACATCTGTCCATTTATAAACATTTTTGTGAAAAATTTTTTGTTTCACTGTTGTTTGTTTTTTCAGTGAATCCCTTTGATGGATGACTGACAGTGTCCATATTCAGTATCCTTTTTGAGAACATAGGATACCACAATGGTTGTGCCAGTTTCCATCAAGAATCTGGACAAATAAACATAATGGCATGGAGCATAAGACAATCTCTTTTTCTTAGACATCACAACTGTCGGCCGTGCAATATTAATCATAAAAGCAGATATTCTAACCTGAATCTTTAAGAACACAGAGCTTCCAATGGCATTTGAGTTTTTAAAAAAGCTTTGAGAAAAGATAACAATTATTTTGAGTCTATCATGATTACTTAATATTAGCAAATACAATAATTAAAGAATAAATTGCCTTTTACTAGTAATTGCAGTGGAGTGGCTGGGAACATTGTAAAGCATGAGAATGTATTATTTACTTACACATATTCTGCCTTGTTCTTTAATTAATTTATTGTGTTTTGAGATGAGCATGTTTAGAAACAAGCCAATATGAGAAATGATACCATATATTAAACAAGCGTACTTCTTCAGGGCTTGCTAATAGAAGTGCCTTCTCGCAATTTATAGCTTCATTATTTTTTCATTTCATCTCTCCTAGTTAACAAGAGTCATCTAGTTTGCTCCTTAGTTTAGAAACCTTCAGCGAGTCCTCAAAACTTCAGTATTAAAACTATCTCCCAGACTGACATACGAAGCACTTTGTATAAGTCAGCTTAAGTGGTATTATACAACAGAAACAAATGGCCCCCAAATCTCAATGACTTACAGTAACAAAGATCTATTTTTTTCTCATGATACACGCTGTTGCATCTTGACTGCAGTTCTCCAAATTATTTTTATTCTGGAAGCCATCTGAAAGAACAAACTCAATCTGGGCAGGCAACAAAGAAAAAATGTGTATAGTAGACTATACACTGATTTTTTTTTAAACTTTAGTAGAAGTGACAATCATAACTTTTGCTCTTATTTTATTTGTCAAAAGAAATGACATAGACAAGGATATCAATGGAGTATGAAATAAAGTCCTCCTGCGGGAAGGGATGCCGAAGGGAGAAGCAAAAATCTAATCGTTCACACTCTTTATGAGCTTATTTTTATGTCCATCAACTAAAAGTACTATTATCTTTCACAACTTGCTGTTTCCTTGTTGTGTTTGCACATAGATCTGAAAATTTAAATCTGCCAGAATCCCTTGGTTTGAGTTTCTTCCTGGCAATTTTGTACTCATTTTTAGGAACTGTAAGATCTATAAAGGTCTTGTTAACTTCAAGAATCTATGTGGCATATTTAGAATTACTTTTACTGGGAAATTTCTGTTATGTGCATAACTTTTTACATTATAGCCTTCACTATAGCCACAGCTGTGAATATCAGTCTGGTGTTCATGTAATCTGTTTCACAGCTTCCGAAGTTAAAGGCTTCTAATTTTGAGACAATACCATGGTGCAGGCCAATTAAATAGAAGATTGATATATACCTGAATTTTGAGGGCAAATATATTTATTTGTTGAGTTTCCTAATGTAAGGAACAAACCACCACTGGACCTCTTCATTTTTTAAAAAATGATATTTATTTTGTTACATTAGTCACCATACAGTACATCCCCAGATCTTCATGCAATGTTCCATGATTCATTACTTGCATATAACACCAAGTGCACCATGCAATATGTATGTGCCCTCCTT
>NW_023223744.1:0-724 GCF_002007445.2 Ailuropoda melanoleuca | reverse complement strand
GGAGAGACAATAAGCCAAACAAATAATCGCACAAATACTGTTTCTATTACAATTATGATAAATTCTACAAAATAAGTGCATGCACACCATAGATCTCTTGATGGCTTTTTCTCCCCTGGCCCAGGTTGTGTTTGAAAAAAACAATAAGGATTCAGAGAAGATCTGCAAGAGACCTGGAAATCAATCCACAGAGGCTCAATCAAGGCATTACCCCGAATTGTTCCCATCCCATCTGTGTCTTAAAAGGCAGAATTCAGTGGAATTTGTGACTACTAACCGCCAAGCCCCTCCCCCCATTTGTGACTACTAACCGCCAAGCCCCTCCCCCCACACTGTCATGGTAGGTTTGCGAAGTTGAGGTACTGGCCCATATTCCAGAGGTCTCAAGTTTTCAAATACGTTCCTTAAGCAATTAAGAGATCACTCTAATCTCTAAATAACAGGCTTCCAGATTACAAAACAAAAATCAGAGATTTTGCTTCATCTAATACCCGAAGACAAACAGCAAGACTTTCCCCAATTCCCCATGAACTGCAAGCATGGCCTTCTCTAGCTGCAGCCACATTTGCAGACTGAAGCAAGAAAATTCTACGATGTCTTTCATAAGTCTCTCAGCAGACAGCAGGACAGAAGAAGCTTTAACCCGAACATCTCCAAATCGTAGTTGCTGCAAACTCTTCTCCGTTACCAATTGTTGTAGCTTTGAAAAAACATAGCTCATTTC
>NW_023223743.1:0-724 GCF_002007445.2 Ailuropoda melanoleuca | reverse complement strand
GCAGAGACTGTGATCTTTTGGTGAAGAAATATTCCAGGCCCAAGGCCCATCCTTAGGCAGTTTATGAGGTGGAAAGACTGCAAGCATGAGATTGCCTTTCCCAATAGATCCCATTATCAGGAACCCAGCGTTTTTTCCCTTCTTTTTGTCTTACTCTCCAGTATGTTTGCACTAACCTTTAATCTGTATCCCTTGAAGGTCCGTTCACTTTATGACTATATGATAAATGTCAGAGCTTCCTCATTGAAGTTCAGGGGGCAAAAGCATTAATTTCTGATTGTGTCTTAGAAGAAAGGGGAGGAAATTTCTCAGAAGCTCTGTCAACCCCTCCTCAAATGCTACCAAAAATCTTCCAAATGATCAGTGTTGAATTAATCACTGGTGAGGGGAATAGAATTACCCTGAGGTAAATCAGACCCACCTCTGGATATATCTGAGAATGTGGGAAACCCTGTACTTTCCACATTCCTGAGATATCTAGCTTGCATGTAAGAAAGAAGAATATGAAAAAAATCCAGGGGGATGGGTCCAACTGTTGGTTATGCAAGCTGTTGGTTGTCTGATACAGCTCTTAGGGCTATAGTGAACAAGGAGGAAAGTGGAAAGAAATGAGGCCAGGCATTTAGGCAGAGGGTAGATTATACAGAGTCTTATAGGATATTAAGTTTGCATTCTACTCCAGTTGAAGGGAAGAGCAGTTTCTGAATTTTTAGACTGGGGCGTG
>NW_023223742.1:0-724 GCF_002007445.2 Ailuropoda melanoleuca | reverse complement strand
TGCCCCTGTAAGAAACAAGCTGGTAAGTGAGGTGTTTTTGCAAGAATACTGTAACACAAAGTTTCTGCAATACGGGCACCCAGATTATGGCTATTGTGACTCACGTGTTGTTGAATTTGTGAAACTTCTTTCCCACCCACAAGTACTATGTAGCACAGTAAAAATACAGAGATAAATTTTATATAGCCCAACAGAAATTAATTTAGTTTGGAATATTCTGAGCGATTTGGGAAAGCAACTTTTTAAAAATCCTTAGAAAGACTCTAATGGATTATAAAGCCCTTGAAACACCTCTTCCTTCTTTCAATTAGTTTTCATATTAGAAATGAGAGATCAAGCCCCCTTTCCTCTGTTAAAACTAACCAACAAGTAAAAACTTCCACTATGACTATACATTTATATTTAGAACATGGCAAGTACATGTAGCTTATGTTTTGGAATGTTTTTCTCTAATCTGTTTGAAAACCTTGCTTTTCTGGTAGTGTTTTGGTCTCAAAGTTATTACATAAAACTGAAATGCAAGCACCCTTCCATGCACTACCAGGAAAAAATAAAGAAGAGTATGCCAAATAAGTATATATAGAGATAAAATGTGATTTTAAGGGCTTTGATGAAGCTTTTCCCTTTAAAAAAAATGGAAAAAAATTAGGGATACTTACAGGTATGCCATCCAAACCTGGAAATCCAGGAACACCAGTTGGACCCTAACATCCCAGAAAACAAA
>NW_023223741.1:0-724 GCF_002007445.2 Ailuropoda melanoleuca | reverse complement strand
TGGAAGGTCATGAACAGTAAGACCAAGGGATCTTCTTGGAGAAAACACATCTCTGAGGGAGTAATGAGAAAGGTTAGGTAAATAAGGACCACTAGGATGGCAGTTAGAAAATCCAGTGTCAGGGCGAATAAAGGAAACAGGAATTTTCCAAACAGAATTCTGAGACTGGAGAATGATGGTAGTCATGTTCCTACAAACAATTTGATCCTCTTTAGGGTAAAGAACTATTTCTTGTCTTTTGGGGAAATCCTAAAGATATTTTAATCAAAATAACTTCAGAGGTTCAAACTTTTCTTTTTACTGTGTATCTGATTTCAGTGTATGGAAACCAAACTGCTGCAGGAAAAATCTGGAATATCGAGCAGTGACGGTGCTGATGAAAATACACTTCCTCAATTGGCGGCAACAATCATTGCTTTGTCCCTCCAAGGTGTTTGTCTGGGGCAAAGAAACTGGCCTTCCCCAGACTATTTTACGGAATATATTTTCAGTTTTTTGAATAGTACAAACACTCTCCACCTCTCGGGTAAGGATGCTTTTCATGAATTTAACTACCAAGTCATACCTACTAAACGAATTGTGTCCAAAAGGAAAACTAATGCCTTTTGATGACTAGATTTGTTCAGGTATGTTCTAAACACCATTTTATCTTACCATGTAGTAAGACAGCTCAGACCTTTTCAAGGCAAACATGCTATTGTCTTCATGTGGTGATGAGGCAAAA
>NW_023223740.1:0-724 GCF_002007445.2 Ailuropoda melanoleuca | reverse complement strand
TTTTATTTATTTGGGTCCTTTCTCTTTTCTTTTTGATAAGTCTGGCTAGGGGTTTATCAATTTTATTAATTGTTTTTCAAAGAATCAGCTCCTGGTTTAATTGATCTCTTCTAATGTTTTGTTTTGTTTTGTCTTGTTTTTCCAATTCTATATCATTTATTTCTGCTGTATTCATTATTATTTCCCTCCTCCTACTGGCTCCAGGCTTCATTTGTTGTTTTTTTTCTAGTTACTTTAGGTGTAAGATTAAGTTGTTTATTTGAGATTTTTCTTGCTTCTTGAGATAGGTTTGTATTGCTGTATACTGCCCTCTTAGGACCACTTTTGCTGGATCCCAAAGGTTTTGGACCATAGTGTTTTCATTTTCATTTGTTTCCATGTATTTTTTAATTTCTTCTTTGATTTCCTGGTTGACCCATTTATTCTTTAGTAGCATGTTGCTTAACTTCCATGTATTTGTGGTCTTTCCAAATTTTTTCTTATGGTTGACTTCAAGTTTCATAGCGTTACAGTCAGAAAATATGCATGGTATGATCTCAAATTTTTGTAATTGTTGATACCTGATTTCTGACCTGGTATGTGATCTATTCTGAAGAATGTACCATGTGCGCCTGAAAAAAAAATGTGTATTCTGCTTCTTTAGAATGCAATGTTCTGAATGTATCCATGAAGTCCATCTGGTCCAGTGTGTCATTCAAAGCCATTGTTTCCTTGTTGATTTTTT
>NW_023223739.1:0-724 GCF_002007445.2 Ailuropoda melanoleuca | reverse complement strand
GGAGAGGGAGAAACAGGTTCCCTGCTAAGCAGGGAGCCCGACCTGGGGCTCGATCCCAGGACCGTGGGATCATGACCTGAGCCAAAGGCAAACGCTCAACCGAACCACCCAGGCACTCCTCATTCATTTATTTAATCAACATTTAGCAAATATCTACCAAGGCCTACTACTCTTGGCATTGAGCAACACAGTGAACAAAACCGTGAACTCCATGTCCTCAATGAACTTACATTCCAGTGAGAAGTGATAGACAAGAGCCAAAATACAGAAATAAATGCTAACGTGTATGAACAAGTGACGAGTACTGTGGAGGGAATTTGTGCAGGCACTGTCGGGGGGAGTGGTGGGCCAGGGCTGCACATTTACACTGGGTCACTGGGTTGGGCTTCTCAGCAAAGGTACCATGTGAGGTAAGATTGGAATGAGTGTGGTATCGAGCCCCATGGGTGGCCTGGGAAAGAGCATTCCAGGCTGAGGTAAGAGCAAATGCAAAGGCCTCGAGTCAGTGTGGCTGAGGCTGAGTGAGGGAAGGGGAGAGTGGGAAGGATGGGATGACAGAGGAACATGCCCAGAGGGTGCAGGGCCTTGAGTGCACTGTGAAGATGCTGGCTATTACCCTGAGTGAGACATGGTGCCCTGGAGGTACAGAGCAAGTCAGTGACTTGACCTGATTTGTGTTTTCACAGGTCCTCTGGCTACCATGTTTAGCAACGAGACCACTGAA
>NW_023223738.1:0-724 GCF_002007445.2 Ailuropoda melanoleuca | reverse complement strand
CAATAGATCAGAAAATCTTTATAAGCCTGCATCTGGAAGACACTGAAAGATGAGTGAACTTTGGTAAGATCTTGGAGAAAGGATGGGTAATTCTGGTTGATTATTAGAAAGGGACTCCTGAAGAGAAGAATCATGAGGGAAGCATTAGAAAGTTCATGTGGGGAATATGAATTCATTATAATAGATAAAAACAATTCAACAAATTCAGTAAGCCTTAAAATGGTGTTTTATTCTTTCTTTCTCATCAAAGAAGTATGTTTTTTGACGAAAGATTTGTAGATGGAGTTCAATAGTAATTTCCATTTGTGCAACAATTATACTTTACAGAACACTCTCACATGTATGATTCAATGTGCTTGCCATTTTTCTTCTAAAATTTCTGCTAAATGTTTGGTCTTATAGTTCAATTTAGATTTAAGAGTATTAATATGCAATTAAGTTAAGAATTGTCAAAGGTTGCAAGAGTCATCATTCTTTCCCAACTGGCACTCATTAAAACTAATTTTCAACATCTCATCTTCTCTTACAGATGGCATCATTAATGTGCTCATCCCCAAATTCACTGTTTGGCTTTGCTAAATAATATACACATAAAAGCAAAGCACATGTTGATACTAAGGAATGACTGGACAGCAGAGCTTTGGAGGAAGATACTGTTGATGAACTGAAGACATGCTACACATGGGATTGTGCACAATATGTCAGAGTGAGAGAAAAATATGAA
>NW_023223737.1:1603-2445 GCF_002007445.2 Ailuropoda melanoleuca | reverse complement strand
TTTTCTCTCTTTATTTTGTCTTCTTCCCTGCCTCCTTCCCCCACCATCCCTACCCCCAAGGACACGCTGCCCTGCGAAGTTTCTCATGAATAATCTCCTTTCCTCCCAAACCATAGATTCTGCTCTGATCGATACTTTACTGTGATTCAATGATATGAAGAGGTAATATCATTCCCTGTTTTACAGATGAGATTTANTGCTCAGTACGGATTAAACCAGGAACATGAGCTTGAGTGGGTCTCATCTGTCTTTGCTCTTGGTTAATCTCCCTCTGGATATAAAAGAATGCAAACTATGCCTATGCTTTCCCGTTTTCTCTCTTTATTTTGTCTTCTTCCCTGCCTCCTTCCCCCACCATCCCTACCCCCAAGGACACGCTGCCCTGCGAAGTTTCTCATGAATAATCTCCTTTCCTCCCAAACCATAGATTCTGCTCTGATCGATACTTTACTGTGATTCAATGATATGAAGAGGTAATATCATTCCCTGTTTTACAGATGAGATTTAGGGAGGTAAAGTAAGCCACTCAAGGTCACACAGCTAGGAACAGATAGAGCTAGAATTCCAACCTGGGTCTGACTGGCTCCCAATNAGGGAGGTAAAGTAAGCCACTCAAGGTCACACAGCTAGGAACAGATAGAGCTAGAATTCCAACCTGGGTCTGCCTGGCTCCCAATAACAGCATTTTTCTTTCCCATTCTGGCTTTCTTTACTGGCAACCCTCTCGTTTCCACCAGGGGCATAGGCTGGACAATTGGGGGGCATAAACTGAACAAGCATTTAGTGTAATGAAGATTTGCAATATCTTTTTATGTTTTTTCTCAGAACTGCTTTTTTTTTTG
>NW_023223737.1:0-1438 GCF_002007445.2 Ailuropoda melanoleuca | reverse complement strand
GAAGGCAGATGCTCAACCGCTGTGCCACCCAGGTGCCCCAAGGAGACTTTTTTTTTAATTAAAAATATAAAATCATCACGTAGGTTTAAGTTAGTTCTAGTATAAGTTGCAGCGATACTACATTTTTGACATAATGTTTATTAATTTTTTAAAGTGAGAATTCAGGGCAACACACTTTCCATGCATCTCTCCCAGGTTGAAGTGCAAAATTTCCCCACCAGACTTGTTGCAGAAGAGAAAATAAAGAAAGTCTTGCTTAACAAGAAAAGCATGTAAAATACCTCCAGCACAGGAAACACCTTTTATTTTACTCGAAGAGTAACTCCAAAACATCAAGCATTAAAAAACAACAGTGACAATAAATCTTTACAAATGCATTTCTTCCCACACTGACAATTGTTGAGAATATACTTTGCTCCATTACACTGTGTTATCATAGACAGTGTAAACGATGTTAAAGTATACCCGGGTGCCTCCCTCCCAGGAACCACAGGAGGCTGCTTTTGCCACGTAGTATCTGCTTGTTTTCCTACCTAGCAAGTTGCACTGGGATTTTTTTTTTCCTGTATGATCCACTGGATGAAAAATCTCATTTNTGTAAACGATGTTAAAGTATACCCGGGTGCCTCCCTCCCAGGAACCACAGGAGGCTGCTTTTGCCACGTAGTATCTGCTTGTTTTCCTACCTAGCAAGTTGCACTGGGATTTTTTTTTCCCTGTATGATCCACTGGATGAAAAATCTCATTTAAAAAAAAAAAACTTTTTGTTCTGAAAATGCTCAAGCATACGGAAGTGTAGAGAGAATTTTATAATTAACCCTCAGGTATCCACTTCACTTCAACATTTACTAACTCATGGCCCGTTCTGTTCCTTCTATCACTGTTGCTCCCTAGGGGTTTTTCTTTGGGGGGAGGGGGGCGTGAAAGGGGAATGTAAAGGCAAGTCCAAACATATTTTTGTATGTAAATCTGAGTCTCATTTTAAGTATCTTTAAATCAATTCTAATTTTTCCAAATTGTTTTTATATGTAGTAGACATGCAAATTATTTTTCCCCCATTCTAAGAAATGATGGGGAGACCTGCAGATGCATTGAGGATGCTGTTGGCTCTTCTGTGTTTTTTCTCTCTCCCCCAGACATCACTAGAAATCCCATTTGTGAACTAGGTGGACCGTAAGTGGTAGTGACTGATGGCCTGGCCATGTGCTGGCTATTCTTCCTAACACTGGCCTCTTCTCTACCATCTTCCCCAGTGCCCAGTAGGGATCTATTTCCCAGACAAAGGAGTATGTGATGATAATGGGTTGAAGTTGTTTCTATGAAACTCATGAATTTTTCATGTAATTTAAATACAGATTGGGCTGCCAGGGACATGGTTCACTGAGAAACACTTTCATGCTGAGTCTAGGCATTGTGTCTTCAAAGGCTTCTCTCTCTC
>NW_023223736.1:0-724 GCF_002007445.2 Ailuropoda melanoleuca | reverse complement strand
TGGGAACACAATATATCAGAATTTGTGGGATGCAGCAAAAAAAATTACTAAGAAGAAAGTTCATAGCCATGAACACCTACATTGAGAAGCAAGAAAGATCTCAGATAAACAACCTAACTTTATGGCTTAAGCAACTAGAAAAAGAACACACCGAGCCCAAATTAAGCAGAAGAAAGGAAATATTAAAGAATAGAACAGAAGATATGAAACTGAGAACAACAACAAAACAATTAAAAAGATTAGTCAATCTAAGAGTTTGATCTTTTTCTTAAGATTTTATTTATTTATTTATTTGTCAGAGAGCTAGAGAGAGAGAGAGAGAGCATGAACAGGGGGAGCTGTAGGCAGAGGGAGAAGCAGGCTCACCGCTGAGCAAGGACACTGATGCATCACTCGATCCCATGACCCTGGGATCATGACTGGAACCGAAGGCAGACACTCAACTGACTGAGCAACCCAGGCATCCTGGATTTTTGAAATGATAAATAAAGTTAACTAACCCTTAGATAAACTAGGGAAAAAGAGAAAGGAAACCAAAGAACAAAAGTAGAAATGAAAAAGTTCACAACTGATACCACAGAAATACAGACAATCACGAGACTACATGAGCAATTACATGCCAACAAATTGGATAATGTGGAAGAAATGCATAAATTCCTAGAAATATAGAACCTTCCAAGACTGAACAGGAAGAAACAAAATCCAAATTGACCAATTACCAGTA
>NW_023223735.1:0-724 GCF_002007445.2 Ailuropoda melanoleuca | reverse complement strand
TCACTCTTTTAGAGAACATTTTTATCCCATGAATGCTGTTCCATTTGCATTCATGCCTTTTATAGCCAAAAGAACAAAGCAGCAGACTTTTTACACAGTGAGCTGCAGCAATATTTTGCCCTCATACCCCAATAACTTTATCAGGAGAAAGTGATTTTGATTGGTGGCAATACAGTACACCAATTGCTACCTATTACAGTCATCCCACCTGAATCAAAGGTAGAATCTTTGTTAAGCACTACAAAGGAACCATCATCATAAACATGACCAACACAAATGTGACTCAAATGACAATTCTAATTGACTACCATTTAGATGAGTCATTAAGAGGGTTTTCCTTGATATCTTCTCTCTACATCACTTCAGGTTGTTGTCGTAAGGCAGCATTTGTTCAGTTTTCATATGCTAGAGATCATGGGTTAGCCACTTTCTCCCAGCCTTAGTCATTCTGATTTTCTTGCTCTGAGAAGTTCTTGTGGGAAAAGAATCATAGCATCTTTTCTTGTGTCATAGCCCATTTCTCCACTCCCTTACTACTGGGGACATAATAAACAGTACTACTGTTTATTTGTTTCCAATTATTATTATTTTAACCTGTACTTTGACTCCCTCCAGTGGAATGCTCTGATTTGGCCACACTGTCTGTCCATATGGCAGACAGTTAAAGCAACCTTGCTGAGACCTTTGCTTTTGTTTGTTCCCAGAAAAAAAAATTTTTTTTTAA
>NW_023223733.1:0-563 GCF_002007445.2 Ailuropoda melanoleuca | reverse complement strand
ACTTGGAGCCTTGCTGGGGAAAGCGGGGGTGCAGAGACCCCAGAGCGGCCACCTCAGGGAGGAATGGGGAGCAAGAGGAGCAGGGGTGATGAAGGTGCCTGAGGCGTCCCCCCCCACCCTGGCCCCGCCCCTCCTGCTCTGTCACTGCCTGAGCTGAGCTGCCTGCCCTGCCCCCCAGGACCCAGGAGGGTGCAGGTGTGAGGCTCCTGCCAGCTGTTTCCCCTCCCGGTGGGCGGGCGGTGGGAGCCCCTTCATGTCAGCCAGGAGCACATCTAGGGCCGCTCAGCGAGTCACAGCAAGCACCTTGAACGCGCTTCATTCGGGCNCTTCATTCGGGCGAAGCTCTCAGGGGCAGCGGCAGGACCCTCCTGAGCTTGCGTGAGCAGGAGGGACCTCTACCAGGCACAGTGGGGGTTCCCACAGAAGGTGAATGTGCCTGGAGCTCAGAGCACCGGGCTGGGGCTTGGAGCAGGGCTCAGCCCCCACACCAACCCTCAGGGTTCTCCAGCAGTGACCTCTGCCCAGCCCCGGTGCAGCCCCCAGCCTCCCAATCCAGCACATTT
>NW_023223732.1:0-724 GCF_002007445.2 Ailuropoda melanoleuca | reverse complement strand
TCTCCCACTCCCCCTGCTTGTGTTCCCTCTCGCTGGCTGTGTCTATCTCTGTCAAATAAATAAATAAATAAAATCTTAAAAAAAAAAAAGAAAATCAGTTACTATAATTCACCATATTAATAGATCTAGGAAGGAAAATCATATGATGATCTCCATAAAGGCTGTAAAATATTTGACAAAACTCAAAACCTATTCTTCATGTAAAAAAAAGCACTCAAAAATATAGAAATTAATGGATATTTTCTTCATGTAATAAAATGCATACACCTCAGTCTTGAACCCAGCATCATACAGATGACATAATTGTATAACCACAAAATCTTAAAGAATCCATGGTAAATCTAACCAAATAACAAAAGAATTCTAAAGTTAGCAAGATATAAAACTAACATACAGAAATCAACAGTCTTTAGATATACTAACAATAATGAGTTTCAAGATATAAGTGAGAAAAAAGGCCCTATTTACAACAGCAACCCAAAAAAAGATAAATTCTAAGGTATAAACTTAAGAAGAAATGTGCAAAATCAACATGAGGAAACATTCTTGAAACACCCACAAGTAGACTTGAACCAATGGAAAGACATTTTATGTTCTTAAGTATGATCACTCATATTAAAAAGACGTCTGTTCTTCCTATGATAACTTATAAATTAAAGATTTTTTAAAAATTTATTTATTTGACAGAGATAGAGACAGCCAGCGAGAGAGGGAACACAAGCAG
>NW_023223731.1:0-724 GCF_002007445.2 Ailuropoda melanoleuca | reverse complement strand
TTTAACTCAATTTGCAATTACTCATTGTTTCCATTGTCCCAAAATCAGTGTTTGGGGCTTTATACTTGGGTAACGGAGGCATACAAGCAGAGTAGATGTAGTGGGGTGACTGGAGCGGTATGGGCATGTACAACCAGCAGAGGCCATTCAGAGAACAAGGCACAGCGTCGGGTGTAGAGCTCGGGCTCTGGGAAGAGGGCACATCAGCCCTATCCCTGACTACCGAAGGGTCATTGGTTCCAACCTCAGTACCTGGACCTGATTTTCTCCATATACAAAATGAAGATTGTCATGAGATCTACCTGAAGATATTCTTGAGGGAAATAAAGACATGATGCCTTATAAACGATGAGCAAAATGCTGGGTGGTTAGCATGGCCTAACACATATGTTAGCTGTAGTATTATTTATTGGATGGAATGATAGCCCTTATGTTTGAGAAAGATGGGGGATAACATGTAGGGATTCGGGGCAGGGGATCAGTTCTGAAGCCTTAGAGCCTCTCTTTGATTTCCTTGTTCTCACACACTTGGTCCACTGATGATTTTCTCCCTTCCAGTGCTCCTCAGTCTGTCTGTCCTCTGCCAGCTCGAGCAGCTGTTCTAGCCATACCAAATGAGCCATTCTTTGGTGTAATATCTTTGGTGTAAAATCCAGATTGTAGCATGAGTCAAAGAATGTCCTTTCTGAAACTCATTCTTCCTCTCATTACTATCCTCTCATAG
>NW_023223730.1:0-724 GCF_002007445.2 Ailuropoda melanoleuca | reverse complement strand
TGTCTGTGTGTGTATCTCCTGTGTCTGTGCCTGTGTGTACAAATGTATCGATCAGACTGTATTTCTGGGGTTATCGTGTTCGGAATAACAGCACCTTTTTATGTAGCGCTTACTATGTGCCAGGTACTCTGATAACTGCTTTCATGCCACAAAACAATTCTATAAGGTAGGTACTTTTGTCATCCCCATTTTACAGATGGGGAAATTGAGGTTCCATGAAGTCAGCTGACTGGCCCAAAGTCAAACAGCAGTACTCTACAGAGCTAGGACTCAAACCCAGACTGACTCCAATACCACTGACCATGCTACTACCCCTCCAGTCTATCTGCCTGTGCACGTGATTGAGCATGGGTAATCGTATGCTTGAATGTGGCTGTGTAGCTGCGTACCTGTGTATGTATCTGTGACCCTGCACACTCGGATCCCTCTGCGTCATCATCTGTGTGTGTGACTGTGTGCCTATATCCATATGGAGTCTGTTTTCAAAGTCTGGATGTGTGCTTTTGTATATCTGCCTGTGTAATTGTGACTGGCTCTGTCACATTGTGGCTGTGAGTATAAGTAATGGAGTGTGTAGGTAAATATATGTGAAGCCACCCATGTCTTTGTGCCTGTCACTCATCTCCCCTGGTACAAGTCTTGTTTTTCAAACCTAGGCCAGGCTTCACTTCTTCCAGAAACCTTCCAGGCTGCCAGGCTGTCCTTACCTCTGTGTCCTCACAAG
>NW_023223729.1:0-724 GCF_002007445.2 Ailuropoda melanoleuca | reverse complement strand
TGGTGCACTGGGTGTTATATGCAACTAATGAATCATCGAACTTTACATCAAAAAATAAATAAATAAAAATATTTTTAAAAACATATATTCTCAAAAAATAAACAAACAATAAATATATATTCCCCAGCTCTGTCCTCTGAAAAGGACTAGAAGTAATGACAATCCAATAGCTATGAAATACATCTAGCAACCAGATTGTGGTCTCTAAATACCATTCCCCATCGAAAGGATCCAGAACTCCCTGGAGAAATGGCTGGTTCCAGGTCTGGAACAGTAAATATAGAAGATAAGCCAAGGTGGGACCAGAATGCAAGAAAGTTGTCTTGTCAACAAGATAATATGATATGGTTACCATTGGCCAAAGATGGAACTAACAGCAAAAGAAATACAAAATGCAACTGATCAAGTATAAAAAACCCATAAATTTGTAGTTATACTAAAAAAATTTAAATTCCACACATTGGACATGATTGCTAGTAACTAGGTACCAACTCCTTAAAAGAAAGAATTTGGCATTTTTCTTGACTTCCCTGTATGGACAGTATTTCAAGGTAACCAAATACCCCTAGTTCATACGGAAAAGTTTTTTTTTATAGAAATGACACTGATAAATAAATAATTAGAAAGTCACCATTTTTTTTAAGATTTATTTATTTATTTATTTATTTGACACAGAGACAGCCAGTGAGAGAGAGACAAGCAGGGGGAATGGGAGAGGAAGAAG
>NW_023223728.1:0-724 GCF_002007445.2 Ailuropoda melanoleuca | reverse complement strand
TTCCTACCTGATCTCCGCCCTCCAGAACAGAGGCCACTGCTGACATTTGTCCTTGTGATCTCCGAATTGTGCCCCTGGGCACAGCCCCACTCTGGAGCCCTGGGTCATTCTGCCTGGGTCCTCAGGGGTGTGCTATGGAGACGCCCACCCCGGTCACTGTAGCCTTTACTGGAAGCAGCCTGAGCTGGACCCTGGAGCCTCCTGACAAAGCCCTCCAGGGATGGGCTGTCTGTGGTCCAGGCGCCCCGCAGAGCTCCAGGTCAGGCCCACAACCCTCAGCCACCAGCCCTCAGAAGGGCGTACCAGCCGGTCAGTCACTGCCAAGATGCACGCGGAGCTGGGGCAGCCTGACCTCTGTGCAAATGCAGAAGTGCGGGGAGGAGAAGGGCACCCACCCATGATCTGTGGTTGCATTTGGCAGGGCAGGGATGGAGCCCGGTCTGGGGTGTGGAGTGCCCAGACCCTCGCTGGGGCTGGGCCCAGCTCTGCCCCTTGCTGCCAGGCATCTCCCCCATCAGCCTGCGCTTGAGTTGGCCCCAAGCCCCCCAGCAGAGCCGGGAGGGTACTCCCTAGATGGGCAAGTGTGGAAGCCTCAGGCCAGGTCAGCTCCCCAGGGGAGCTCTGCAGCAGCACGTGGGGCCAGAGGAGAGGGCCTGGCACACACGCTCTTAGCGGCTCAGCCTGGTGTCACCCTGGCTTTGCCCTTCTGCTTGGCTGGTGAGGT
>NW_023223727.1:0-724 GCF_002007445.2 Ailuropoda melanoleuca | reverse complement strand
AAAAAAAATGCTACCAGGACACAGGTGTCAATTATAAGACACATCTATTTTTTCAGAGTGCTTAACTGTAGGAAATATCATCTAGGAGTCAATGAGAAAAGTAGTGATAAACAAAAGAGACAAAGTCTCTGTTTTCAGCTCACTTCTATTCTAGTGAGGGGAATGGTAACGAATATATGTTATCAGGTAGTGGTAAGTGCTATAATAAAAAGAAAGTTCAAGGGACACAGATGAAGGGGTCTTCTGGGGTAGCCAGGAAAGGCCCTGCTGGGGAACCACATGAGCAGACTTGAATGTAGAGGAGAGTTGTGGGTAAACAACCTTCCAAGTAGAAAGAACATCAAATACAAAAGACTTGAGAGGGAAATGTGCCTGGTAAGTCCAAGAATAGGCAAGTCAAATGCAGCTGGAACACAGTCCCACATCCTAGGCAGCACATTTCCTCAAGCCCAGTGAATTTCCCAGGTGAAAGCAAGCATGCCTGGTCTAGTTAGGGTGTGTAAGGAGAAGATGGGTTGAGACTAAGAAAAGTGGCCTAACTCAGTGACTAGGAAGGTGGGTGTAGGGTCAAATGGCCTAAATTTGAATCCCAATTCTGCCACTTACAAGCTGTGTAACCTTGAATGACTTATCTAACTGCTCTGATTCTTAGTTTACTCAGGTGTAAAATGGACAAAATAAAAGCAACTGCTTTGCAAGTTGAATTAAATTAAGATTAAATGAG
>NW_023223726.1:3452-10352 GCF_002007445.2 Ailuropoda melanoleuca | reverse complement strand
TCTCTCTGATTTAAGGTTATTGTATAATACTTGAGCTCTTGGCTAACGTACATTATATTGGCACTGTAATCCGTGCACATTTCAAGGGCTTCAGTCAACAATAGCACCCAAAGCTTTGAATTCAGAAATGTATAATTATTTTTTGCAAATTGAGAGCGGGATAAGATTGGTCTAAATGCACTAAGGCATACCCTTCAATATTAGCTTTGTGTATGAGTCACAGATGACTACTATTGGACATTTGTTAATTATTATCATAGTAATGATAAATGTACTGGTATTTTCTTTTTGACTAAACTTGAGAATAATTTCTCACTCTCTCCTAGGTGAACTCCATTGTAAACCTTCAAAGGGGGAAATAAAACTAGAGTAATGTTTGGCCATTGTGCCATTATCTCCAGGGAATGGGTAATCCCTTTAGGGAAAATTTTCTGATCTCTTAGTAGTGGGGGTGGGGGCTGGATTGAGTGAAGTTCAGAGGGAGAATAGAGTTAGCCTTGAGGGTGCTTTACAAAGTATAGATGAGTTGTTTTTTGTTTTTGTTTTCCAANTGAACTCCATTGTAAACCTTCAAAGGGGGAAATAAAACTAGAGTAATGTTTGGCCATTGTGCCATTATCTCCAGGGAATGGGTAATCCCTTTAGGGAAAATTTTCTGATCTCTTAGTAGTGGGGGTGGGGACTGGATTGAGTGAAGTTCAGAGGGAGAATAGAGTTAGCCTTGAGGGTGCTTTACAAAGTATAGATGAGTTTTTTGTTTTTTGGTTTTTTTCAAATTATGGGTGTCTCTCATTTATCTAAACCTATCTTGATGGTATATAGATGATAGGAATTCTGATGTTTTGACCGCAAAACTCAATGACATGGACCAATCACGATTTATCAGAGCAGAGACTGCTCACAGGCCTTTTTTGTTTCCCTTATCCATGCAACAAGTAGGATTGTGATGGAAGAGGAGAGAGGAGGAGGAAGGGAGAGTGCTCTCCCATAGATAGCAGAATAGCTTGCATTATTGTAAGTTTCCTAGGTATAATAATTAAGAATGTCTTAGAAAATGATTCATTGACTTCCAAAAGCTATCAGAGAGGAGCTTCTAGTCAGAGTATACTTAGGGCATGAAGGAAAAATTGCAAAAATTTGTTTTGTTTTGTTTTTTTTAAGATCCTTCTTTCCCAACTTTCTCGTCAATTATCTCATGCTACTGCTCCCGGCACTCTTGTCTGTGACTTGCTTCATGTCTTTCTGTGTGAAATGACTTTGTCTTATTCCCTTTCTCTCTGTTAACACAGAGTAGCATAGTGGCTGAGAACTCGGGTCCCAGATCAGGCGTCTTTGGGTTTGAGTCCACTTTCTGGACTCTTTTAGGCATGTGGCCTTGCTGCGTGACCTCTAAGAGCAATCTCACCACTAGTAATGGAAAATAATAGAACAGACTTCATGGAATATACCGTGATTTTATCTTTTTTTCTGGTTGATGGACATTTGGATCACTGCCACTTTTCAGCTGTTACGAGTTATGAATGATAAACGTTCCATATAGTTTTTTGTGGACACATATTGTCATTATTCTTAGGTAAATACCTAGATGAGGAGTTGCAGGTTTATAGATTAGGGTTGTATTTAATTTCATGATAAACTGTTAAACTGTGCACCCACATGAGAAAAAGTTCTAACATTCCCTCTAGAGAATTAAGAGAGGATGTGATTCTTTATAATTATGCCCATATTTATCATTCTTGGTGCTCCTTATTCATTTCTGTAGATCTGGGTTTATATTTGCTTTCATTTCTCTTCAGCCCAGAGAATTTTCTTTAGCATTTCTTATAATTTAGTATTTCTGGGGATGAATATTTGATCATGTTTTCAGTATCATGAAATATCAGGAAATCTGAAGAATATTTTCACTTGATATAGAATTCCAGGTTGATAGATTACCACCCTCCCCATTCTGCAATTAAAAAGAAAATATTCTATTGTCTCCTGATCTCCACTGTTACTGATAAGAGCTTAAATTTCATTTTTATTGTTGTTTTCTTGCATCTAACATGTCTTTTTTTCCCTTCTGAATGTCATGATTGTCTTTTTACTTTCGGTTTTCAACAATTGAACTACGATGTTTCTAGATGTGTGAGTTTTTGTTGGTGGTGGTTTTTGTTTTTGTTTTTTTGTTAATTATCCTCCTTGGAATTCAATGAACTCTTAGAACAGTAAATGTTTTTCATCACAATTTGGAAACTTTCAGTGATTATTTCTTCACATATTTTTTCTTCCACATTTTCTTTTTCCTGTACTACTGGGACTCCAATTATATATATTATGGAGCTGAATATTGCCCCACAGGTCACTGAGGATCTCCTTATCTTTAGAATCTTAATTCTCTTTGTTCTTCATATTGAATCATTTTTTATGATTTAAGTTCATGGACTCTTTCTTTTGTAGTCTCCGATCTGTTGTTAAACCCTTTCAGTGAATTATAAAATGTCAGCTATTTGCCTTTTTAGCTCTAGTGTTTCCCTTTTGTTCTTTTAAAAAAAATTTCTATTTGTTCTGACAATTTTTCCTTTAAATCTTTTAAAAAATATTTTATTTGAGAGAGACCATGACTGGGAGGAGAGGCAGAGGGAGGAGGACAGGCAGACTCCCTGCCGAGCAGGGAGCCCTACTCAGGGCTTGATCCTAGGACCCTAGGATCATGACCTGAGCCAAAAGGCAGACACTTAACCGACTGAGCCACCCAGGTGCCCCTTAAATCTCTGAATATTCTTAAAATAGCTGCTTTAACAGCTTGTGTGCCAATTCCAAACTTCAGGTCATCTTGGGATTAATTTCTGTAGACTGTCTTTTCTTTTGATGGTGGGTCACATTTTCCGTAAAATCTCTGGATTCTCTTATCTTACGCTGAAGACTATTGATTTCTGTTCTTCCAGCCAGTTAAGTTACCTACTGATCCCCTTGAACTTATGGAGACTTGGTTTTATTAAGGTGGTTCTGTTTGATTTTGCCCTTAGTATTAATAGGATGAAGACTTTAATTCAGAGACATACACTTTAATCCTAAAATATGTCCTTCTGGGCTTCAATGGAAAGCCCAAGGTGCTTAGCAAAACCCTCTAACTGGGAAACACTTAAATTTCAAACTTTTCCTTCTCTACAGTAGGTAACACCAAAGGTTTCTGCTCATCTCTCTTAGCCTTACAACTATTGCTCTCTGCTGAGTTCCTTGCAGTCTTCCTGGAGCAGTTGTAGTCTAAACTCAGCCAAACATTTGAGGGAGTTTATAGATCAGATTTGGGGTTCCTTCTGGCTCCTTCATTTCTGATTTCTTTTCTTAATCTCCAGCTGCTCTGGAGATGCTGAACTTCATCCCCAGACACTCTAAGCCAGTAAGACTTCAGTTCTGCTTGAATTTTAGCCGTCCAGCCTCCCTTGGGCTGAGGAGTTCTCTTGAGAGATATGCTGTAGGGGCGTCTGGGTGGCTTAGTTGGTTAAGCAGCTGCCTTCAGCTCAGGTCAGGATCTCATGGGTCCTGGGACTGAGCCCTGTGATGAGCCCCGTGATGAGCCTCATGCTGGGCTCCCTACTCAGCCGGGAGTCTGCTTCTCCCCCTGCCTACCCCACCCCCCATGCCCTCTTTCTCTCAAATAAATAAAATCTTAAAAAAGAGAAAAGCTATAAAATGATCTGATCTAGTTCACTTTTCTTTTTTTCAAGGGTACTACCCTCCAATTCATGCATTCTTTTAGTTATTATCCAGTACCTTCAGATAGTTTTTTAAAAATTTCATCCATAGGGTAAAATTCTTAGCTGTAGGAGATTTATTCTGACACAAGCTACTCCTCCCTGACTGAAGCTGCAGTGTCTGTGTTTCCCAGTAAGCAGTCCTGACTAGATACAAGGTTTGTGTGGAGAAAAATTGGTTCAGCTGTGGTGAGCTAGAGTATATAAGGCCTTAAAGGCCAGGCAATGGATATTTTTACATGATGGAGTAGACGATAGGGAAAGGGTCATGTCTGAATTATAGATAGCTTTTGTTTTTAAATATTAGAATGATGCTGACATTTATTATAATTCATGGAGAGACTTGACATGTATTCAAATGAATTGGTATGGTATTTCCATCATTTACATGAAGCAAATGTCAGAACAGAAGACCCTCAATTTATCCTTGTAATTATAAGTCCTTCCCTCCCCTTTTTCCTTGCTGTCTTTCTTCCTCTCCCCCTTTCTTTTTCTGCTTTTTTTTTTTATTCTCTTCCTCCCTTTCTCATCCTCTTTATTTTCAAGTTTGTGACCAACGCATGAAGAAAATACCGGAGCTCTTCAAATATATGACAAGAATTCAGATTTAGTCTTCAAAGAGAGTCCCCAAATTTTTACTTAGTAAAAACATTTATTTTGTTAACTTTATTATTCCCAGTGCTTAGCAAAATGCCTTGTACTAGTAGAAAAAGGGAAAAAAAAATTAAAACCAGGGAGATCGTTAAATTGTAATGTATCAATTCAAAAAAACACTGAAGTGTCTACAATTATAATTGGTAATTCTATGTAACAACTTGGAAGAGTGGTTTTGATCAAAGCATGATAGGAAATTATATGTATTCTGTAATGCAGACTGGAAATATACACATGACAAAGATTGGAAGGGAATACACAAAATATTAATAGATGTGTGACGATAGGATTATGAGTGTTTATTTCTAAAATATTTTCAAAGCAGAGGGGAAAGTGACTTTTGAAATTCCTTTTTTTGTTAGAGGAACCTCAGGAATATATAGGGTCTATATTAGGGGAATTCCATTTAGACATCAAGGACTTAGAGTTTGAATGTTTCAGGATTAAGCAAGTTACACCTTTTAACCTACAATTAAAGAAAAATCTCTTAGCCAGAGTTTCTTGGTGACCATCTTATTTCCATGTGTGGCGGAAAGCTTGTACCTCTCCCCTGGTGAACACATGGGACTGGTGTAATTCTGGGTATTAGTAGCTGACTTAGAGATGCTGGGCATGCAGAAGTCAGTCAAGCATCATGAGATCTGGTAAAGCCTGAACCCTTCTGTGGTTTCAGATGGATAATCACAAGATGCCAAGGGCACCCGAGGAAAAGATGGGAAGCAACCTCAGGACAGAGGGTAAAGTTTGATTATCTAGCTGATATATCCCACCAATCCTAGTGATGTTCCTCCTCACTCTTGTGCCTATGATACAGTGTGGCTGGAAGATGAGATCAGAACACTGATAAGCTGCACTGAGGGCTTCCTTGTGGTGTCTATAACTTCTGGTTTAAAAAAAAAAGAAAAAGTGATGTTGGAGTGCCTGGGTGGCTCGGTTGAGTGTCTGACTCTTGATCTCAGCTCAGATCTTAATCTCAGGGTTGTGAATTTGAGGTCCTGTGTTGGGCTCCACCCACGTGTGGAGCCTACTTAAAAAAAATGTTGATGTTGGTGGAGGGCATGTGGCATTGTAATGCTTATAACTAGGGTTCTTGTAACATTTATCACCCAAACTAGGACATTTGAGAGCAGGTGAGGATACTATTAGCTGTGATAACAGGCACAAACTGGGATATACCAAGAAAACTGAAGCATACAGTGGATCCACCTATAATCCATGTGAGTTTTTTTGGTTGCACTAGGATAATACCTTCCAACATGGTTTCTGTCTTCCTGTGACATTAGGTCATAGGTCATCACCCAAACCATCAATGTAAGGAATCTTTCCACAGGAAGAACCAAATGGCAATTTCTAGCTCTGGTTTTCCTCTGGTCATTGAAGATTTTGAGCCGGGGCTGGAATGAGTAACATGTTTCATGCAGAAATGTCTGGCAAAAGAATGTAGGATGGGTTTAGAAGGGCAAGAGTTGTGGGTTGGAGAGCTCAACAAAGAGGTGGTTGTACTGACTCAGCTATTTTATATAAGCAGATAAATGGCTCAGTTATTAGCACATCCTCTGGAAAGAAGGCAACATGATGACAGTTCCCATGCCCTTCCACTGCTCGACACCCACTAATTTATAAACCCGTGTGCCTCTTAAACAATACTTTTCTTTAGTGACACAGAGTCATGGCGGACAAATTACTGTTTGCCTTTGTAATCATTTAGAACAGTTGTTTCCTCAATGCGATGTGCTGGCCTCTGGCAGCTCGAGTAGGTTCTCTGAGTGACCAAAGAGCTGAAATTGTGCAGGTTTATTGCTAAGAGCCTGACAATGTCACTGCTTTGACTTCTGGAGTGAAGCGATAATTGACTTCTAAGTGCTAATAAAATGTAGACCAGGTATTTGTGTTCTGTTCAAGGTGTTCTTTTTATTATATAAATCCTGGTAAATATTTTCATGGTTGTTTCTGCACGTAGGTGCTCAGGGCAATCCTTTTTCATGATGACGTAGGCCAGTAAATACTGTTGTAATGAGGAAACTAGGGCCTACAGCCTCTCAACGGGGACACAGCCAAAGGTCTTAATCATCACCATTGTTTTGCGTGAATATATTTGTGATGCAGCTTCTGGAGTTCTTGCAATATTTATGTCCATCATGATGTTGAACTAACAAGCATGTTAACCAACTTCTTTGTACTTCCGTAATATTCGTTGGAGGACTATGTTATATTCTGACTCTACCTCTTTCTAGCTGTGTGATGTTGATCATGATTTGGCCTCTTGGAGACTTGATTTCACCATTTCTTGTAAGATGAAGGAATTGGCTATAAATGGCCCATCAGGCTACTTTATGATTTAAAATGCTGCAATTTTCTTACTTGATTCGGGGATCACCTAAACAGATGCAACAATAGAAGCCACCAGCCTGGATGAGCACCTACAGGAGAATGAGAACTAGCTATCAGTTAGATAAATCATGGTGCAATAATTGTGACCATATTGTTAGACTCCCAAATTCGGGGTCCA
>NW_023223726.1:0-461 GCF_002007445.2 Ailuropoda melanoleuca | reverse complement strand
ATTTTGAGTTAATTCTTGTGTATGGTGTAAGAAAGTGGCCCAGTTTCGTTCTTTTGCAGGTAGCTGTCCAGTTTTCCCAGTACCACTTATGGAAAAGACTATCCTTTACTTGGGGACCATTTTAAATAGTGAAATTACCAAAAAAACCCCCACACAACATGTGGAAGAGATTACACTAAATAGATGGAGAAAAGGACACTTGTTTACAGCATGAGTGCTGAAGCAAGAAGATAGAGGGTCACCTTGTTCTGCCTCAGCTGGGAATGTGTGCATTGGGTGACCCAAATTTTTTTTTGCTCTCAGTACATCTGTGAATGAGCACAGAAGTTCCATAAGCATTGATTTGAGGTTTAGTGAATAGGTGGATTCATAAATACGGAATCCACAGATAAAGAGAACTGATGGTCCTGGTTAAGGATTTAGAGACGTTGCACAGACATTTACACTCAATTCAGTATTCT
>NW_023223725.1:0-811 GCF_002007445.2 Ailuropoda melanoleuca | reverse complement strand
AGTCCAGGGAAATATCAACGATCATCATCTCTCGTGAGTAAGGCAGCATGAATGAAAAGGGTCAGGATTTTAGAGGACTCTGCGCCCTTCTCATTTGTAATAAAGCAGAGCGTCCAGGTAAACACCTCCAGCGAACAGCAGCCTTTTCCATGGGGACCCCGATTCCACATTGGGTGTAGGGGCCTGGGGAGGATCCAGCCCTTAGAACCAAGAAACAAAGTGAGAGGGGAAAGCCCTTGAAGTCACGACGGCCTTATGGAAGGTGGAACAGGAATCAAGGTGCTTTGGTACCGTGAGTGAAACACGACGAACACAGCACTGAGAAAGACAATTCGGCCAAAACCCGCTTCCAACGAAATGTTTGCTCCCTGGGGAAATCCTGTCAAAACTGCTGGCGGCAATGGAACGAAAAGGCCCAAAACACGTCCGTCAGAAACATCACCGTACAGGGACCGTCTTAGCACTATCATCACCCTTCGTGAATAGGGAAACATGAGGGAAAGTGGTCGCGGAAGCCTGACGAGAGTGCCCCATAGTGGTCTCTGAGACACCACACAGTCCAGGGAAATATCAACGATCATCATCTCTCGTGAGTAAGGGAGCATGAATGAAAAGGGTCAGATTTTCGAGGACTCAGCGCCCTTCTCATTGGTAATAAAGCAGAGCGTCCAGGGAAACACCTCCAGCGAACAGCAAACTTTTCAATGGATACCCCGATTCCACATTGGGTGTAGGGGCCTGGGAGGATCCAGCATTTAGAACCAAGAAACAAAGGGTGAGGGGAAAGCCCTAGAAGTCACGACGGCCTTAT
>NW_023223724.1:0-724 GCF_002007445.2 Ailuropoda melanoleuca | reverse complement strand
AGGAGCCGGTGCAGTCCGGTGCTTCACGTATGTGAGTGGGCAGAATACACAAACAGTATGTCAAGGAGGCACATACCCTGGCTTGAACAATGTCTTCCGTGCAGATTATAGACGGTAAGACCATTTTGGTTACATCTCCCCAGAAAAACACTTAACCTGAACTTGAAAATCACGAACGGTGACATTTGCAGCCTTCTTAAAATGTGAATAAACTGTTGACATTTCCGTAGACAGAAGCCAAACCCCAGGGAACTTATTTCCAATCTAATCATTCCAGCTTCAGCAGGAGCATGAAGTCCACTTGCTTATGTGAAGTGCTAAAAAGACATTTTTAATAAGCAAGATCACATAACTCTAACCAGGTTGATGTGAAACGTCTGATGTTCATTTTATCTATGCTTTGCATTAAGTTACAACCTCACTGCCAAAGACATGGGCCAAGCAGCCTTCTTTCACAGCTGTTTCTCTACAAAGCAATTTCACAAAGACAGGATGTTGTTCTAAAAAAATGTCTTTTGGTTCTTTGCTGGACAGGCCAACAGCTGGCTGGGTGTCACAAACAAATCAGAAAAGTATGTTCGGCGATGCTAGGTCACTAGGGAAGCTGGGTCTGCGACTTCAAAGACAGAGCAGCAGTGAATTAGAAAAAAAACGTAGTAAATATGGCAGGGACGTTGTTAATTTCATAGGGAGTCCATGAAAGCAAAGGCTGGAAATAGAAAGG
>NW_023223723.1:0-724 GCF_002007445.2 Ailuropoda melanoleuca | reverse complement strand
CGATGTATGCCAGAAAGGCTTTGTACAAGCGCAAATACACTGCACCAGAAACTAAGATTGAAAAGAAGGCACGAGCACCTGGTACTGTATCCAAGCCAGTTGGTGGAGACAAAAATGGAGGCACCCGTATGGTTAAGCTACGTAAAATGCCACGATACTATCCGACTGAGGATGTTCCCCGCAAGCTGCTGAGTCATGGTAAAAAGCCCTTTTCCCAGCACAGGCGCAAGCTGCGTTCTACCATTACTCCTGGGACAGTGTTGATCCTTTTGAACGGGCGTCATAGAGGAAGGCGTGTGGTGTTCCTGAAGCAACTTGGGTCTGGTTTGCTCCTTGTAACTGGTCCTTTGGTTATAAATCGTATCCCACTGCGTAGGGCTCACCAGAAGTTTGTCATTGCCACATCTACTAAGCTCGACATCTCTACTGTAAAAATTCCTAAACATCTGACTGACTCTTACTTCAAAAAGAAGAAGCTGCGCAAGCCTAAACACCAGGAGGGTGAAATTTTTGACACGGAAAAAGAGAAATACGAGGTAACTTCACAGCGCAAGCAGGACCAGAAGGCGGTGGACTCCCAACTTTTACCTCTCATCAAGAAAGAGCCACAGTTCCGCGGTTACTTGCGGGCTCAGTTTTCTCTCTCCAATGGTGTTTTTCCTCATAAACTGGTCTTCTAATTGGTTACAAAGTAGCTCATTAAAAGAAATGGTCCTCAAACTGG
>NW_023223722.1:0-724 GCF_002007445.2 Ailuropoda melanoleuca | reverse complement strand
CTTGCTTACTCAGGGTCAAATTGACAAAGTCCCTAGGATGTCACCAAACTCCCTCTGGAATTCATTTGCGGCTATTCGTCAAGAACGGACCACTCTAGTGGTCCAGTCTCCCTCTGGAGGTGGAGGTATAAGAGTATCTCAAGGACACCAGAGCATAATCTCTACATGACAGATGTTAGGATCTCATTACCATTATTTAGTATAGGCAACTACAGCACCATTTGGATCACCAGGTTGAAGATATAAAACTAAGTATCATCAGGCTGATGATATCTTAACACGTGGTGACAATCTCATCTAGTAGCTTCCCCTAGATGTTGAAAAGGAGTGGAGAGTACCAAGCCTTGTGGCTTGCCACAAAGGAGTGGCTGAGGGATTGCTCACTGACATCGTTTTGGACTGGCCCTGGAGAAACGAGTGGAACCAGTGCAAGATTGTGTTGCCCAGCTCCAATCCCTCTAGCCACTCAAAAAGATACCATGACCAATGCTATTGAAGGCTGCTGAGGTCAAGGAAATAAGATGGATGCATTACCCAATCTCATTCTTGCCAGAGATCGACAAGTATGACCAATGCGGTCATATGGGGTCAAGTGCTGCTTTTTTAAAGGGGTTGAACCAGGGCCTCCTTGAAAGGCCCTGGGAACATTCCCTCCTGCAGTGAAGAGTTTATCACGGCTTGAACTCGTTTGCTATACATGCCAACCAGGGTAGACAAGGATCTG
>NW_023223721.1:0-724 GCF_002007445.2 Ailuropoda melanoleuca | reverse complement strand
TTAAAATGATGTCTGTTTTCTTATTCGGTATATTCAAATGGATGGCAATATTTGACCTCCTAATTCCTGAAAGGAAGGGAAGGAGGTTGTTCTATGGAATGCGATCTGATATCTCTCTTTTATATCCACCAATCCAGGAGATCTGAGCTGGTCATAGAGTTAGAATGCTTCCAAAGATAACAATAGCAGCTATAATAATAAAAAACTTGTATGTACTGCAGCCTCCACCTTGATTATCTCAGTAAATTCTCACTGCAGTCCTATGGATAATGTAATAACATAATTTCTCATTTTACAGAACAGGAAAGTAAGGCTTAGGAGGTTTATTTACTTGACCAAAGTGACAACAAACAGGTGGTAATCAGAAAAGTAAGGATCTGAACTCAAGCAGAGAAGAGTTACCTTGAGAGATCATGCTCACTGTATTGAATTCAGGCTGGTAATAAACTAATATTTTAGGTCTGAGTTTTAGTCTTTCATAGCAAAAAGAAAAGATCATCTTTTCTGAAAAGAGGACATCTGGTAAAAGGGAAGTATTTGTTCTGAAAAATGCCTTCCCTATCCCCATTTCACAGATGAGAGAACTGAGAGAATGCATTTACTGAGCTACCATAGTGAGGTGCGTATAGCCAGGTCTTAAAACCAGATTTTTCTGATTTCAGCTCCTGTATTTATTCTGCTTAACTACACTGCCCAAACACAGAAAGATTCTTGTCTTTTGTTT
>NW_023223720.1:0-2136 GCF_002007445.2 Ailuropoda melanoleuca | reverse complement strand
GAAAGGAGGGTCCCTGGAGACTAGGGATGAACCCTGAAATCATGAGGAAGACAAGCCAGCAGTGAGGCCATCAGGCTACCTGGACGGGACCCGTGGAGCAGGGAAGAACCTGTCCATACCGCCCTCATGGATCCTCCCTCCACAAGCATCCCTGCCTACCCCGCACCCGGCCCCCGGTCCTGGAACACCCCTCATCCAGACCCCGTCCCGGGACACACCGCAGGCACTCCAGCCCCTCCTGCTCTAGAACTCAGCTTCTAAGTAGAGCAACCGGGTCCTGCTTCCAGGCCAGCAGAGGGGCGTCGGCCGGGCCACACATGTCTGCTTGCTCTGGGTCCATCCTTTTTGGGCCCTCTCCTCGCAGGAAGGAACGAACCTCTCATGGCTGCTCACGTCAGTGAGTCACAGACTTGACCTGAATGTGTTCATCCATACGTCCACTAGGTGGAAACAGCAAGAATTGCTTGAACCTCTGTGAACAGTAGGGACCTTTACTGAGGAGGGAAGAGAAGGCTAGCTGAGGACAAAGCCGGAAGTGACACCCCCCCCCACCATGGGGTGTACATGACATTCCTCAGCACTCCTGGCTGCCCTAAAGGGCAAAGAAATAGTTAACCTACAGACACCACAATCCTGCAAGACTCAAGTCTCCCTCAGTTTCCCAATGTCTTAGCAGTTGACAAGAACCAAGCATTTCTATCAATAACTTAGCTTCCTGAAGGAAAGTAGATACAATGAAATGTCCTTATAATCTGCAGCCTCCAGGAAGCTCCCAACCGTCTTAATGTCCATGCCTTGCTAGAGGGCAAAACCACCTTCCCTAGACAATGGCAAGGCCTCTGTACCTTGTGAGTCTTCTTTAACATATGCAAGTATGATCTCAACCTCCCTTTTTCCTTACCTTCCCCCAACCACGTAGTCTATCATCAGCCACCCCTCACAAGCCGGGGCAGCAGCTCTTTCAGCCATGGGTCCTGTCATAAGCCACCAATTTTGCACCAAAGACGTCTCAAGAATTCTTTCCTGGTCGTCAGCTCCGGATTCCACCCCACTGAACCTCACCTATATTCCACAACCTCCTCATTTCCAAAGCACACCCGGTGCTCATGGAAGCTGCAGGATGGACAGGGCCTCAACCGGCGGCTTTGGCACTGGGCATAGCCCCGCCACACCCCTCGGGCTCCTCCAGCAGTGACCCCCCTGCCCCTGCCAGCCCCAATTCTTGATAACCCTCCAGTTCAGTTGTTGTGAGAGCGGTGCCTACGCTTCCTGCTCGAGACACAAGTGAGGAGAAGGGAGAGATCCCTCTCCTCGCACGAAGTCAGTTGACGGGGAGTCCGCTGGATTGGAAGCTCTCCATCTGGGAGCCCCGCAAAGGACAGAAATGCTGTGACCCTCCGCCAGCCCCAAGGAGCTCTGGTGTGGGGAGCAACGCAGGAGACTACGGAACTCGGCGCACAGCAGCATCACACCTCCAGGCCTACAGATGCGGGCAGCCCTTTTATTCTCACCCTCTCAAGAGGTGGGGAAAGCCCTCTGGGAACACAAGGCACACAGAGAAACCAGCTGACCCTGAGCCCCACCGGGCCCCCTAGCAAGGGGCGGCGCATCCCCATCCAGGCTAAAACACCTGAGAATCAGCGCACTAGGCCCCTGCCCCCCGAAAACGAGGTGAAAGAACAAGTGAACAGCAAGTTTACAGACCAAAGAGGATGGCCAAACTCCAGCGCTAGGGGAAAATAGCACCTAGAGCTCGAGGCTTTTTCTCACGATTCATTTCTCTCTCCATTCAAAATTTTCCATTTCTTTTTTTTTCTTTTTTCCCTTTCCAACTACTTTTTTTTTATGTTAGCAACTCTTCATTTTTCAATCTTTTCTGAACTTTCATTTCTTACATTGACATTTTGTACATATATTCTTCATTCTTGGATTGCTTTCGCTATATTCAATTTGATTTCTGTATATATATACATATATATATATATGTATATATATATATCTGAGTTTGGCTTTCTTTACAATTTGGGGATTTAGTGACTTCCAACACACAGACCAAAAGACACTTGGGACCAAGTGGACCACCCTGTTTTGTCCACCCTGTGAGATCATAATCTCTCTCTCCCCCATCCATTCTTC
>NW_023223719.1:0-724 GCF_002007445.2 Ailuropoda melanoleuca | reverse complement strand
GCCGTTGTGCATTATGGTCTAGTTATGCTTTTGGGCATGAGCTGCCCTGTGACTAGCCCAACATGGACAGTAAAACTGACTTGTGAATGATCACGATGGAGGCCTTGAGCAGTGTGGCTTGGGGAAACCTTTGCTGTCAGCCATCATTTAAAACATCCAGTCATGGAAGACAATGTCCAAACCAGACTTAACGATCATAAGGCCTCGTGCGCTGGAAATAAAAGTTTCGTGCACCCATGGGAGTTTATATCGCAACAGAAGGCTGTTCTGTCCTTGCCTCCTGGCTTTCTTGATTAAAATGAAAAGATGTTTTACTCCTAAGATTGCCTGTTTTGGGGAGAAGTTATATTTTTGGAGTAATTTTCTACTTACGTGGCCATTTGATTACAGCCTGAAAGTACTCCTTGGCTTTGAGTTAGTAAGTTGCTTTCTCATTTTCTTTCTTCTCTTAAAAATAAAATTAAATTAAAAATACTCAGACATTGAATTAGACTGAACCATGTGGAATAAGCTGCAGGTCAAAAATGATCAAATGTGGCCATTTCCTGTGGTTCAACCTAATATTAAATTTAATGCTCCTGAGACCAATAGGTGATTTTTTCCTGAATTATTTTAACAAAGTTATATTAGATGATCAATTATTTTTTTTAATGTTTTTTATTATATTAGTCACCATACAGTACATCCCTGGTTTCTGATGTAAAGTTCGATGATTCATTAGTTG
>NW_023223718.1:0-724 GCF_002007445.2 Ailuropoda melanoleuca | reverse complement strand
TTTTTTTTCCTCTCGTCCCCTATGAGCCTCTGTTTTGTTTCTTAAATTCCACATGAGTGAGATCATAGAATAATTATTTTCCTCTGATTGACATATTTCGCTTAGCATAATACTTTCTAGTTCCATCCATGTCATTGCCAAGTGGCAAGATTTCTTTTCTTTTCTTTTTTTTTTTTTTGATGGCTGAGTAGTAAAATCAGATGAAATCATAAGAGACTCTTAATCATAGGAAACAAACTGAGGTTGCTGGAGGGGTGGGGTTGGGGGGATGGGGTAACTGAGTGATGGGCATTAAGGAGGGCATGTGATATAATGAGCACTGGGTGTTATATAAGACTGATAAATCACTGACTGGTACCTCTAAAACCAATAATACATTATATGTTAATTAATTGAATTTAAATTTTAAAAAGTGTTTAATTTGAAATAGAAAAGAACTGGCTATTGTGTATTTGTATGCAAAATAATAATATTTGTAAAACTAACATACACCATTTTTGTAAAATTATATATGTATTAAATATGTGAATATATAATAGGAATATTAATAAGCATTAAAATAACGATAATTTTGATTCTTTTTAAAAAAAAGATATACGGTTATTTTGTATTGGATCCGTACTATGTGCTAGATACTAAGCTAAACATTTATTTTTAATATGAGTAATCTTATTTCATTCTTCGAAGATCCCTAATAAACAAATTTTATTTTGATCCCCCCCCC
>NW_023223717.1:0-724 GCF_002007445.2 Ailuropoda melanoleuca | reverse complement strand
CATCCTAACTTGGGTAGATCTTCTTATAATACCCCTCTGTGGGTGGCTGGATAATGCCTCCCGAGGATGTCTAGGTCCTGATTCCTAGGACCTCTGAATTTTACTTTATATGTCAGGTATGACTTTGCCAGTATGAATAAATTAAGGATCATAAAAAGAGATTATTCTAGATTATCCAAGTGATCTTAAGTGTAGTCATACATGTCCTTGTAAAAGGCAGACAAAGTGAAATTAGGCTTTAGATGACATTAGCGACAGAAGTGGAGACTGGAGTCATGTGCTTTAAAGATGGAGGAAGAGGTCAGAAGCCAAGGAATAGAAATAGCCACTAGAAGCTGGAAAAAGTAAGGAAATTAATTCTCCCCTAGAGACTATGGAGGAAGCATGGCCTTGCCAACATTGTGGTGTCAACCTGGTGAAACCCATTTTGGACTTCTAGGCTCTAGAAGTACAAGAGAATATATTTCTGATGTTTTAAGCCACTGAATTTGTGATACTTGTTACAGTAGCAGTAGGAAACTAATAGACCTTCTCTCGCTTATATATTCCTCCATTTTAGCAAGTGTTTCATGCTTTTGTAGTCCTTTGTGTACTTGCCTTCTCTCTAGGTCAGTGGATCTCTACTCTAATCAGAGCCAACAACTTATCATGCCCCTTGCACTGCCCTCAAGTGAAATTCACCTTCACTCATAATTTGAAAAATCAACACAATGCCTTACCTGTA
>NW_023223716.1:0-724 GCF_002007445.2 Ailuropoda melanoleuca | reverse complement strand
TCTGGAAGCGCATTTCTAAGGGTCAGTAATCTCCACGTGATACATCTACTCTCCTCGCCCAGAATGCGGCATCCAGTCAAATCCAAAAGGAAGTCCTAGGTCCAAATACCAGTTGCGCCTCCTGCTAGCTGTGTGATCTGAGAGTCATCTAACAGCCCCTGCGCCACGGCCTGTGTTGTGCCCCCTGTGCGGTAGCTCAGAGTAGAGTGGGACAGCAGATTCACAGCAGGCGCATGGCCAGGCCTCAACATATGCTAATTTTTACTTTTTTGGCCCCTACTTTCCATGAAGTGAAAATCTCTGTGCCATGTGAAGAGCTGCCCCTGTGATTTGGGGTTTGAGTTTAAAAAGGGGTAGGAGAGATAATAAGGAAACAAGTAAGGGCCCCCACTTAGGGAGCCACTAAATGCACGAGCTTCAAACTCCTTTCCTTTTCCTCCTGAGCGTGACACCCGGGCAGCCCTGGCTCCCCACCCCTCACTTCTATCACCTATGAAAAGGTAGATACTGAGAGTTCCCACCTGCTGGGGTGGTTAGACGTCGGATTCAATAATTCGTGCTAGCACCAAATCCACAGTAGGTGCCCAATAAATTATGATTCTTGTTATTATCATAACCCTGACCCCCAAATACCGCCTACCGTTGACACTTCAACGTTTCCAAAGCAGCGATGAGGTTGCCGGGTGGAGCTCATTCTGAACGATCATGCTCTCCCACTGACGCC
>NW_023223715.1:0-724 GCF_002007445.2 Ailuropoda melanoleuca | reverse complement strand
CCTACCAGAGGACTGGCCAGAGGCTTGGCCGGGCCTGGAAGAGGACCTTGTGTTGAGGCGACCTCTCCGCTATACCTGAGACAGAGGTAGGCCAGTTGTCCGTGGGGGAAATGTCCCCGCCGGCCTGCTGATGGGGATTTAGGGGCACTAATACTCTGGGTGCATGGCTCCTTGCCACCGCTCAGGCCTCCCTCCTTCCCTCCGCTGAGCAGGTCTGTGTTGATGGTCTGCTGTGCTGAGCTCTGTACCACACACACTCCAGACAGACTTCTAAGCAGAGGACATTCCAGTCTTCCTTGGGTCACTGACTGGCCTGCTCCTGTGGCTTTCCTTGCCATTGCTTCTGAAGGGGGAGATGAGGAGACCCCCCCACCCCTGCCCCGCTGGCAACAGCTCTGTTTCAGGTGAGGCTCTGCCCTGTGTCCATCTCCCAGACCAGGAGAGCAGGAATGGCTCTGGACTCTGCCTGCTTCCTCAGCTACCAGTAGGCAAACCCTCACCGCCTCTATGCTGGTTCTCTGTCCTCCCTCCCAGGCCAACCTGCAAACTCGTGGGTTTCAAACCAAGCACCGTGGAACCCCCAGAGGCTCTGAGGGATCCTCTAGGAGACCAGAGGTTTCCCATGCCCCCGAGTCAGACAACAGCAGCCCCATTTCCATGTGATTTGCAAATGGGGTCTGGGTAATCCTTTGCCTAGAGGAAGGTTCCTGTGTTTTCAAAGACT
>NW_023223714.1:0-1167 GCF_002007445.2 Ailuropoda melanoleuca | reverse complement strand
ACTAATATTACTGCTTTTAGCAGACAAGGAGACAGGCCCAGAGAGGGTAAATAACTTACCCATCATCACACAGCATAGAAGTTGCAGAAGAACCAGGACCTGAACGTGGCAGCCTGGCTCTGCCCATCTCTAGGCTACCTCCTGTGGTCTGGAAGTATTTGGTTCTGTCTGCACTGACTTCCCGCTCTCTATTAAATCCCTTATTTCTTTTCTCGTGGGGCTGAGATATCAAGAGACAAATTTACTGTTTCAGAGATTGCAATGAATGTTTCCAGGGTCCAGAAATAAGGCCTGTTAACAATAGAAGATAGGAAATGTGCCAGCTTCAAGCCACAAATCAAGGTCATTTCCCAATATACCTGTATCAGTTGTTCAGGGTTCAATCAGAGAAGCAATAGCAAGTACGAAAAAGACTGAACACTGACCTACTGGTGGGCCGAGTGTATGTATATATACACGTTGTTACGGGGCCTTGACTCACACAATATGGGCGCTGGTTAAGCAGCCCCAGCAAACCCATTGTTCTCACGAGTACTTCTAAAGCGAGACATCCGCAGGCACGGCTGTTCAGAAGGGAAGACATGAAGTGGTGAAGATTAAGGGGAAGCTAGAATCCCAGAAGGATGATATGAAGCCCTTGTAAATTCTTACTTACTCTGACCTTGATAGGATAAGCATTCCGTGGACGCCGGAAAGATGGCGAAGGCCTTGGCACGGAGCGAAACACAACACGAGGCCCAGGAGCTGGAGGAGCTGAAAGAGGAACTCGAGGACAGCCAGCAGTTGCAAGTTCAGCCACCGCCTCCCACCAACCAGGTGAGCAGGAAGAAAGGAACCACGCAACGCCGCACGTGACCAGCAACATGGCCGCTGCTGTTTCTCTTCCTACCCGCAGCCTCCCACAAGGTTGTCTCTTATGGCCTACCGTACCTGGACAGCGCGGGAAGGGAGTCCTGGGAAATGTGGTTCCGCCCCGCAAGACCAGCCTATTTCACAGGCATGGCACAACCTAGTCGAAACTGTTTCACAGCACGGTCTTCGCGGAATGATCTATCTAATCAGCTTTGCCTCTCCATAAGTGTGGAAGGTGGAAAGGCAGAATGATTAAGATATGGACTCTGAAACTACCAGATCTGAGTTCAAATCCTAGTGCCAGTTACTTGCCGA
>NW_023223713.1:0-724 GCF_002007445.2 Ailuropoda melanoleuca | reverse complement strand
GGGGCGGAGCCGGTCCCCAGCAGGTGTGTCCGTGGGCTCAGCGCCAGCGCCCTTCCTGGATCTGAGGCCCCCCCGCCCCTCCCAGGCCTGGGGTGCGTCCCGTGAGTGGAGGTTCCCCCGGTTCGTGCACCTTGCTCTTGCAAGCCTCGCACTCCCTGGGTGAGCTTGAGCGAGCTGTGTAACGTCTCTGAGCCCCGGGGCGCTGGTCTATGAAGCAGGACATGCAACCAGGAGGGCTGGACGTTCTGAGGGGCGAGCGAGCTCACAGATGCCGCGGCCGCCCCAGGAGCCTCTGCCTTACCTGCTTCAGCCCCTGCCCCTCCTCTTCATCCCATCCCCCAGCCCCCAGCCCCGCTGTTCTTTGTCCCTTGGTTGCAACTTCACCGCCTTTTCTGAAGCTGATCCAATATTTCTTAATGTTCAGTTTTATATTCGGCTTTTTAGCAATACCTCTTTGTATTGTGTGTTTCAGCAGCACGCCGGGCCGACACGAGGCCCCCTCCGTCCATCCTGGACGGCTCTGCACCCGCTCACGGTCCCTCCCGTCTGCGCCCCCGCCAGTCCCCCTTCACGAAGGTCATGACCGCGTGGCGCGGCGATCACGTGATTACACGCACCCCTCCGTTCTTTCCGCTCTTGTCGCCAGATCGTTTACTTTTTATGTTTTCAACCACGGCTCATCCCGTCATTGTGTTTTAAACAATCAGTTCAAGTATGTCATTCC
>NW_023223712.1:0-724 GCF_002007445.2 Ailuropoda melanoleuca | reverse complement strand
TCTTGTGATATTCACTTTATTGTGGTGGTCTGCAATAACTCCAAGGTATGCTTGAAAAGTATGTATAAAACAATAATGATAAATACATGTAATTGCATAATCCAATTATTTTACATATGATTTATCCTTGACTTAAAACAAAGTTTATAAGTTTCACTTTGCACTAAACCCCAAATTTCTCCATGTTCCTATGTAGCCTTTATGGTAACTAGAAAATATTCCATTATCGTGTATCATATATGATAAATCCATTCCCTTATTTATTTAATTAACTTTTGGTAATTATTGTGTGTGAAATTCTGAGCTGTTTTATATATATCACCTCTAATCCTCACAAAAGCCTTATATGATCAGTATTATTATTATACCCATTTTGTGGATTATAAAATAGAGTTTCTGAAAAGTTATATAACTTTCCCAAGATCACACAAGTAGAAAGTGACAGAGCTGAAATCCAAATTAATGTCAGTTTAGACTTAAATTGTTTCTAATTTTATTATCTTAAATGTCTTTTATAAATGATTTTTCACATAGTTCTTTATTTCTTTTGCCTTCTAGAATAAATTCCTGAAGATGGATTTATTGGTACAAAAGCGTGTATTACTTTATAGCTCTTATAGCATATTGCTATACTGTGCTCAAATCATAATTCATTTTAATTCAAGATCTACAGAGCTTTTTAACAGTCTTGGTTTTACAATCTGTGAGTCATATATTTAATTCT
>NW_023223711.1:0-724 GCF_002007445.2 Ailuropoda melanoleuca | reverse complement strand
TTTACGAAGACTACTTTCTTTCTGAGCCACACTTTGTGAATTCCCAAATTGTAGCTCTAAGTAACAGCTGGGCGACTCAGTGCTGAAGCTTACTTTTTGGCCTCCTGCCCCATCGGTCACTTATAAGCAAGAAGTGTGGGCCTCAGGCATTCAGGTACTGGCTGGGTGGGAGCTGAGCCTCTTGGCATCTCCAGAACGGAAGCTTCCCGACCCTTAGATTGTCACTCAACCAATTCCTCTCCATACTTTTAACCAAAAGAATCTTCTAGCAGATGATTTCCATGAGGAGCCAGCACACTGTTTAGCATCTAAGTAGGACTCCATAAATAGAAGCTACTAGGACTGGGACTGTTATTTTTACTATTATGATGATTATTTTACTATTCTGTGCCTCCTCCGTTAGGGTATTACTCTGGTAAGGAATATGGTGGTTGAATAAATTATGACGGTGTCTTCAGTAATTAGAAAATAATAACATAATTAAACATTTCCAGCCACAGAGAAAGGACCACGAAAAAATGGGAAGAAGTGAATGAAGGTAATGGTGAAGACAGAGAAAGGGAAGTGCATGTCTCATGGGTCACAGGGTGGGTGATGAGTGCCACACATGACATGTCTGATAAACCCTGGCATCACAGCTTCAGCTGTTTCGTGACCTGCCTCACCCCCTTCATTGAATGACAACTCCCTAAGTCAATAAGGGCTGGGAGGCAGGCCTGATGCT
>NW_023223710.1:0-724 GCF_002007445.2 Ailuropoda melanoleuca | reverse complement strand
TCTGCCTCAGATAGGTTTTCCTCCACAAATTTCTACTCGATTTGATGATTCAGTCCAAGTTTACTGCAGATTGTTGTCTCTGGTTGGCAAGCCCATCTCATACGGTTGGGCAAGTAGTTCACTGCACAGGGGCAACTGGCTGAAGGGGCGGATGAGGACTGGTATTTAGCCTGAGCTTTTCCTTCCAAGTTGTGCGCCCTGGCTCTGGGCTGCATCTGCTCAGAGGAAATGGCCACTTTTCGAATGTGCCCAGAGGCACAGTCTGATTGCCAGGTCTTATGCCCAGAGGGTTGAGAGCCACATAGAAATACTTTTCTAATTTGTGCAGAGGGGCTATAGGCACGATTAGGTTGTTCCAATAACACTATATAACTGGACGTTATATAGTGGCTCAGTCAGTTAAGCATCTGCCTTCGGCTCAGGTCATGATCCCAGGGACCTTGGATCGAGACCTGCAACAGGCTCTCTGCTCAGCGGGGAGCCTGTTTCTCCCTCAGCCTGCCGCTCCCTCTGCTTCTGCTCTCTCTCTGTCTCTCTGACAAATAAAGAAATAAAATCTTTTAAAAAAATTATATAAGGGCACCTGGGTAGCGCTTCGTTAAGCGTCTGCCTTCGGCTCAGTCGTCAAGCGTCTGCCTTCGGCTCTAATGCCTCGGCATTCCGGGATCAAGTCCCACATCGGGCTCCTCTGCTGGGAGCCTGCTTCTTCCTCTCCCACTCCCCT
>NW_023223709.1:0-724 GCF_002007445.2 Ailuropoda melanoleuca | reverse complement strand
GGATGGGGATAGAGAAAAGTGGGCAGGAACTGTTGTTTTTCTGTTAAAAGCCTTTAATACTGAGGGTTTTCTTCTAGCTTTATTTAGGTATAGTTGGCATATGATAAATTGAACATGTATAAAGTATAAGCTTTGATGGGTTTTGAAACCATTATCACAATCAAGGAACTAAATATATCCATCATCATGAAAAGTTTCCTCTTGTCTCTTTGTAATCCCTCTCTCCTATCTCCCCTCTCACGTCCTACCCCCACCCCAAGTCAATAACCTCCCCTGGCAGCCATTGATATGCTTTCTGTCATTATAGAGTGGTGTTTTCTAGAGTTTTACATAAATGGAATCGTACAACATATATTCTTTTTTGTCTGGTTTCTTTCCTTTGGCATCATTATTTTGAGATTCATTCATGTTGTTCCGTGCATCAACAGTTCATTCTTTTTAATGGCTAAGTAGTATTTCATTGTGTGGTTATACCATAATTGGTTTATCCATTCACCTGTTGATGGACAGTTTGAAGTGCCCATGAGACATGCAGACAGTTAAGAGCTCTGCAAGTAAGAGACTTTAGGTAAAGAACATAGATTTGGATCATTATGAAAATGGTAATTGAAATATGTGAATGAAAGTGCCCAAAGAGAACATATAGAGTAAGAGAAGATGAAAATTCTGATTCACGGGGCGCCTGGGTGGCACAGCGGTTAAGCGTCTGCCTTCGGCTCAGGGC
>NW_023223708.1:0-779 GCF_002007445.2 Ailuropoda melanoleuca | reverse complement strand
AAGTGTGAGGGGAAAGCCCTTGAAGTCACGACGGCCTTATGGAAGGTGGAACAGGAATCAAGGTGATTTGGAACCATGAGTGAAACACGACGATCAGAGCACTGAGAAAGACATTTCGGCCAAAACTCGCTTCCAACGAAATGTTTGCTCCCTGGGGAAATCCTGTCCAAACTGCTGGCGGCAATGGAACGAAAAGGCCCAAAACACGTCCGTCAGAAACAACACCGTACAGGGACCGTCTTAGCACTATCATCACCCTTCGTGAATAGGGAAACATGAGGGAAAGTGGTCGCGGAAGACTGATGAGAGTGACACACAGTGGTCTCTGAGACACCACACACCCAGGGAAATATCAACGATCTTCATCTCTCGTGAGTAAGGGAGTATGAATTAAAAGGTTCAGGATTTTCGAGCACTCAGCGCCCATCTCATTTGTAATAAAATAGAGCGTCCAGGAAAACACCTCCAGCGAACAGCAGACTTTTCACTGGGTCCCCGATTACACATTGGGTGTAGGGGCCTCGGGAGGATACACCCCTTAGATCCAATAAACAAAGTTTGAGGGGAAAGCTCTTGAAGTCACGACGGCCTTATGGAAGGTGGAACAGNTGGTACCGTGAGTGAAACACGACGAACACAGCACTGAGAAAGACAATTCGGCCAAAACCCGCTTCCAACGAAACGCTTGCTCCCTGGGGAAATCCTGCTAAACTGCTGTCGGCAATGGAACGAAAAGGCCCAAAACACGTCCGTCAGAAACAACACCGTACAGGGACCGT
>NW_023223707.1:2606-2705 GCF_002007445.2 Ailuropoda melanoleuca | reverse complement strand
ACACTTTGTTTCTTTGTTCTATGGGCTGGAACCTCCCCAGGGCCCTACACCCAATGTGCAATCGGGGTCCCCAGTGAACAGGCTGCTGTTCGCTGGAGG
>NW_023223707.1:2221-2371 GCF_002007445.2 Ailuropoda melanoleuca | reverse complement strand
GTCCCTGTACGGTGTTGTTTCTGACGGACGTGTTTTGGGCCTTTTCGTTCCATTGCCGCCAGCAGTTTTGACAGGATTTCCCCAGGGAGCAAACATTTCGTTGGAAGTGGGTTTTGGCCGAATTGTGTTTCTCAGTGCTGTGTTTGTCTT
>NW_023223707.1:561-1806 GCF_002007445.2 Ailuropoda melanoleuca | reverse complement strand
GTCCCTGTACGGTGTTGTTTCTGACGGACGTGTTTTTGGCCTTTTCGTTCCATTGCTGCCAGCAGTTTTGACAGGATTTCCCCAGGGAGCAAACATTTCGTTGGACGCGGGTTTTCGCTGAATTGTCTTTCCCAGTGCTGTGTTCGTCGTTTATCACTCATGGTAGCAAAGCACCTTGATCCCTGTTCCACCTTACATAAGGCCTTCGTGACTTCAAGGACTTTCCCCTCACACTTTGTTTCTTTGTTCTATGGGGTGGATCCTACCCAGGTCCCTACACCCAATGTGGAATTGTGGTCCCCAGTGAAGAGGCTGCTTTTCGCTGGAGGTGTTTTACTGGACACTCTGCTTTATTACCAATGAGAAGGGCGCTGAGTCCTCGAAAATCCTGAACCTTTTCATTCATGCTCCCTTACTCACGAGAGATGATGATCGTTTATATTTCCATGGACTGTGTGGGGTCTCAGAGACCAACATTGGGCACTCTCGTCAGGCTTCCGCGACCACTTTCCCTCATGTTTCCCTATTCACGAAGGGTGATGATAGTGCTAAGACGGTCCCTGTACGGTGTTGTTTCTGACGGACGTGTTTTGGCCTTTTCGTTCCATTGCTGCCAGCAGTTTTGACAGGATTTCCCCAGGGAGCAAGCATTTCGTTGGAAGCGGGTTTTGGCCGAATTGTCTTTCTCAGTGCTGTGTTCGTCGTGTTTCACTCACGGTACCAAAGCCCCTTGATTCCTGTTCCACCTTACATAAGGCCGTCGTGACTTCAAGGGCTTTCCCCTCACACTTTGTTTCTTTGTTCTATGGGGTGGATCCTCCCCATGACCCTACACCCTATGTGGAATCGGGGTCCCCAGTGAAAAGGCTGCTGTTCGCTGGAGGTGTTTTCCTGGACGCTCTGCTTTATTACCAATGAGAAGGGCGCTGAGTCCTCGAAAATCCTGAACCTTTTCATTCATGCTCCCTTACTCACGAGAGATGATGATCGTTGATATTTCCCTGGACTGTGTGGTGTCTCAGAGACCACTGTGGGGCACTCTCGTCAGGCTTCCGCGACCACTTTCCCTCATGTTTCCCTATTCACGAAGGGTGATGATAGTGCTAAGACGGTCTCTGTACGGTGTTGTTTCTGACGGACGTGTTTTGGGCCTTTTCATTCCATTGAGGCCAGCAGCTTTGACATGAGAGCCCAGGGAGCAAACATTTCGTTGGAAGCGCGTTTTGGGCCGAATTGTGTTTCTCA
>NW_023223707.1:0-344 GCF_002007445.2 Ailuropoda melanoleuca | reverse complement strand
GCTCTGCTTTATTACCAATGAGAAAGGCGCTGAGTCTTCGAAAATCCTGAACCTTTTCATTCATGCTCCCTTACTCACGAGAGATGATGATCGTTGATATTTCCCTGGACTGTGTGGTGTCTCAGAGACCACAATGGGGCACTCTCGTCAGGTTTCCGCTACCACTTCCCCTCATGTTTCCCTATTCAAGAAGGGTGATAATAGTGCTAAGACGGTCACTGTATGGTGTTGTTTCTGACGGACGTGTTTTGGGCCTTTTTGTTCCATTGCCAACAGCAGTTTGACAGGATTTCCCCAGGGAGCAAACATTTCGTTGGAAGCGGGTTTTGGCCGAATTGTCTTTC
>NW_023223706.1:0-724 GCF_002007445.2 Ailuropoda melanoleuca | reverse complement strand
ATTTTATACTTTCTTATATTTTCCATCTCTTTATTGAGGTTCTCACTGTTCATTTTTCCCCTGAGTTCAGTCAGCATCTTTATGATTGTTACTTTGAACTCCTTCTCAAGTAATTTAATTATCTCCATTTCATTAGGCCTTTTTTTCCTGAGGATTTGTCTTGTTATTTCATCTAGAATATATTCCTCTGTTTCATCATTTTGCTTGACACTCTGTGTTAGCTTCTATGCATTCAGTGAAACAACCACCTCTCCCAATCTTGAAGTAGTGCTTTTGTGTCGGAGATGAATCTTGTCGTTCAATTCTGCCTTAGCTTTTTGTTGACTCTCAAAACTTTATGATTGACCAAGCAGCCTATTATGTTTTTAATAGCTTCCAGTAGCTGAGGGTGTGCCAAGACCCATTAGTGTCCCAAAGGAGAGGATCTCGGTCAGCAGCTAGATTCAGGCTGATTGGAAGCCAGAACTTTAGGCAGCATCTTTTAAAGTATGCAAATATATACAAACATATATATATATAGTCTCTCGGATTGTTACTGTCCCATTAGACCTAGAAACACAAGCTTCCCTGGCCACCAGAGCCAGGTGGTCAAGGGGCATCCCCTGGGCAGCAGCCATAAAAAATAGGTTACCAAACATATAAACCAGCATACTAAACTTGTGTAGGAGTTCCCCTGTGATGGCTACTGGTGCTCTGGAGCATGGTACAGGGAGAAAGTGAAGAT
>NW_023223705.1:0-724 GCF_002007445.2 Ailuropoda melanoleuca | reverse complement strand
CCATGGGAGGACCAGGCTGGCTGGTGTAAGCTGGGCTTGGCTCAGCAGCTGTGCTGACCTTGGCTTGGGCCAGCTCACATGTCTGCTCCACATGTCTCCCGTCGTCCCACTGGACCCAGTGAACGAGCTCAGGTGTATTCTTCTCATGTCAATGGCAAAGGCCGAAGAGCGAGTGAGCCCAGCCGAGTAAGCCTCATTTCATTCCGCTCTGTGGTGTCGGTTAACGTCCTACGGGCCAAAGCCCAGAGCCAAGGATTCCAGGGCATTTCAAAGTTTCATGGCAAAGAGTGAGGATGTATCATGTTACCGGGTAGAGAGTAAAGAACTGAAACTGTAATAACAGAACCACAGTTAAATTTCAGTTCTCCAGACTGCCTGCTGGCTGAGTGCTCATTTTCCAGAGTGCCTCATGCCTGAACTCTGAGCTGGGGAAGAGCCCACCAGTCTTACTTTTACAGGGATTGAGCATTCCACATTCCCTACCAATCGTCATATGTTTTATCGCGTAATCAAGCTTGTGTTTTCTATCTCCAGGTTTTGAATGGAACTGACCTGCCTACCCCAGGATATGCCAGGGAAGTAGGCCTGTGCAAGGCATTAAGAAGAATTAATCTAAATAGGATCGTTTGTTCTGTACAAGTTTGCCTGTCAGCAAGATTTCTGATTGGCTGCCACAGGGAGGAAATGTGCAGAGTCCTATGTGATCTCAAAGACAGCTGTTTTT
>NW_023223704.1:0-724 GCF_002007445.2 Ailuropoda melanoleuca | reverse complement strand
CACACACACACACACACATCACACACCACTTTCAAGTGTAGAATGTCATGTCATTACATTATTAAAGCCACATCTCTCCTGCAGTTATGCATGCAATAAAGGGGAAGATAGCTTAATGGTTAGGAGCTTGATATCTGGAGCCAGATTGCCTGGATTATAATCCCAGATCTGCCATTTATGGGGCCGGTGATTTACAATTGCTATGATGCACGTTCCTCAAATGTATAATGGAAATCGTAATAGTATAGTGGCGGCCTCATTGGCTTGTTGTGAAAATTGAATGAGTTAATATACACAAAATGCTTGGAATAGTGCCAGGCACGTGACAAGCTCTATGTAAGTGTTAGCTAGTATTAGTATCATTGTTATACTGCAGTGGTTAAGAGTAGAGTGCTAGAGCTTTCTGAATCTGTTTCTTTATTTAAAAAATGGGTGGGAGGAGTGCCTGGGTGGCTCAGTCATTTAAGTATCCAACTCTTGATTTCAGCTCAGGTCATGATCTCAGGGTTCTGGGACTGAGCCCCATGTTGGGCTCTGTGCTCAGTGAGGAGTCTGCTTGGGATTCTCTGCCCCTCACCCTCTCTCCCTCCCCCCACTTGTGCTCTCTCTCTTTCTCAAATAAATAAATAAATCCTTTTTTAAAAATGGGTGGGAAAATACCTATTGTATAAGATTGCACAAGGATCAACTGAAACAATGCATGAAGATTTTAACACATAATAAA
>NW_023223703.1:0-1427 GCF_002007445.2 Ailuropoda melanoleuca | reverse complement strand
GGAGGAATTCACTCCTTAACCAAGACCGTGACTGCAGTGAGCTGAGGCACGTGACGGACACAGGTGGGAGAGATGAGTAGGACCAGCACTCCTGGTCCCGCTGGGGAGGCAGGTGTCTCAGCAGGGGAGGCCAATCAGACTGCGTGACAGGTGCAGGCACAACAGCTGTGGGGGAGCAGGGAAGCGGGACAAAGAGGAGAAGCATTTCTATACGATTGGACCCAAAGGGCAGTACATAGTTTTGCTTTCAATTTTTTCCCACTTTATTTGTTTTCTCAGGGTACAATTGAATATTTGGGAAACTTCGAACATGTACCCAAAATAGTTTTCATCCTTGTTCCAAATCACCCCCCTCTGTGCCCTTTGTGACCCGCGTCTTCTCACAAACTGGCAGCAGTCTAGAGAAAGTCCTGTCTCCTGAGGTAAGCAGCGCACGGAGGAGGAGGAGAGCGGTAGAGTCAAATTTAGAAAACCGTAGCCATTTCCAGGGACTAGAGAGACAGAACCCCTTGAGAGGCTTCCATTAATCTGTGAGCAGGGAGGCAGGATGAAGCCCTACACAGACCAGAATAACTAGGGTTGTGAGGTCGCAGAGAAACTAGGGGGAAACAAGAGCCCCCATTTCACAGGGAGGCTCCGGCCGGGACTGGCCTCCAGCACTGCCGACCCCGGATCCCCGGGGCTGGCAGCCGCACCTGTCCGTCCCCACANACACCTGGCGAGGAGCACCAGCTCTGTGTGGAGATGACACAGGCAGCCCCCCGGACCCCCCATCGGTGTAAAGCCTGCCCGGTCATGCAGAACGCTGACGTTGCCTCAAGCTTTGCTGGCATCTTCCCGAACAGCACACCTGGGCCGTGTCTTGACCGTTGGTTTGTTTCTATGGAAGAAGCACCTTCCTCATCGCTCGCTTTCTCTCTCAACATCCTTGAGAGCATGTTCAGCCACCTCACACGTGAGAACGGGGATTGCAAGGCACGACGATGTGCCACAGTCACAGTGGACAAGTGGCAGACCGGGACTTTACCTGCCTGGTGGGTAGTTTGCGGGTGGAATGAAACGTGGAGGGAGGGCAGTTATGTATGAGTCCCAAGCAAATAAAAGGTACCATTGCTCAGGCGGAAGTCAGAATCAAGTTTCCGTCCTGCAACGTCCAGGCTCTTTGCAGCACACACACCTCGGCGGGTGTTCTTTATAACAAACCAGCTGTGCGTTCGGAGCATGCAGATGTCGGTGACGCGGGCGGAAGGCACAGGCCGAGTCAGCTCAGAGGCACGCGGGACACCACCGCAGCTCGATCCGAGCTTTGCACGCACACGGCTGCCCCCCGCCCCCGGCCATCAGCCTCCACGGTCTCTCCAGACTTGGTGGGGGAGGGGAAAGGTGAAGCAGGGCGCCCCCGGGGTTTTAGGAATCAGTGACCATCG
>NW_023223702.1:0-724 GCF_002007445.2 Ailuropoda melanoleuca | reverse complement strand
CCCCCCCCACCGTCTGCTCCCCTGCGGTGAAGGGCTCTGCAGTCCCAGGGAGGGTCTCAAGCTGACACCCATCTGTAGCCACGAGCCACTGTGCAGAGCCTGGATCCAGGTGCGGAGCTGGTCCCTGAGCAGGTGCACACAGCACAGCCCACGAGGTTCCTCTCCATGAGGATGCTGGCGTCCCCGACCCCTGCCCTTGGAGAGCCTAACCCAGGGCTCCGTCCTGTGGCTACTCCCGGATTCTGCGCACATGCACAGCCCAGCGACGGGTTCTGGAAATATCGTCGATGATCCCGAAAGGGCTGAGCCCCCCGTCTCCAGAGCAAAGCAGAGGAGCAAGGGTTAGCCAGCATCTCTTCTTGAGGAGTATTGCTGCTGGGCATTCACTGATCTAACGAGCTCGATTGCTGCCGTCTCCGGGCCTGACCCTCTCTGGAGAGGAGCCGCGGGGAGCTTGCAGACATCAGGGCATCGGGGCCAGCCGGGGAGGGACAGGACCACACGCCCACCTCGTGCAGCTGCTCTGCAGGCTGGAGATGCCGCTCTCCCCCAGGTCAGCCTGTCTTGCTGTGCATTTTCCTGGAATCCGTTCCCTTGCTTGCTCTGTCTAGAACACCATCTACTCTTTGTGGTAAGGACAGTTTCTCACCAGGCCTACCTTGACCAAAACCCTGAAATGGCAACAAAGCGGAGATGAGGAGCAGAGCCTCCTGGCAAGATGCTA
>NW_023223700.1:0-724 GCF_002007445.2 Ailuropoda melanoleuca | reverse complement strand
TTTTCTATGCCTTTCCTGAGAGTTAGGGCAGCTGTGGCCGTATCCTAGACTCTGTCTCAGAACAGAGAGAACACAGTCTCTTCACTGAGCTCTCCGGGCCACTCTAACTCTGTTTCCATTGGTCCTAATAAAATCCCTGCATCATCCCGGGATGTGCGCCCCACAGCCACTCTCCCAGCCCTGAGCTCTTGGTTTCAGTCCGGTTCCAGTGAACACTCTTGAGCTCTGGTTTTCATTCTGGTCGTGCATGCATTCCTGGCCTCATGGTCTCAGTCTGCTTTCTCATGGGTGCCAGTGCACGAGTCCAGCCCACTCCTCAGTGCAAGTGGCTACTGCTTCCTGGGGCCTGAGTGTAGAATCTCCCAATCCCTTCTGTTTATCTTCTGATGTCTGTGTGTGGATTCATGGCTCCCTGCTTCATACCTCAATACTCAGCGCTGGAGATGTTCATTTGTAAAGATCCAGATGTACCTTCCTACACCTCAGGCTGATTTCATGGGTGTTCAGGATGGTCTGGTCGATATCCGTCTCAATTGAGGGGAAAAGCTGAAAAAAGTGTCCCCTACTTCTCTGCCATCTTTCCCCCCTCCTCTTCTTTTCATAACCTTCATCTCATCCTCTATCTGTTCCATAGTGTCTACCTGGGCCTTCCCTGTCCCTCTAATCTGGTATACAGACACTCTGATCCCTCCTCTTAGGAAAGTTCTTCAAGTTAAGATTTAGT
>NW_023223699.1:0-724 GCF_002007445.2 Ailuropoda melanoleuca | reverse complement strand
GGATTTTCCAGGGAGGCCCCAACTTAAAATATTCTCTCCTATTGTCAAACTTCATCACACCATATGTTCTTATTTTGAGTTTAGAGTACTTTTCCCTGAATGCATTGACTTATTCCTGCCTCGCAAGAAACTCATCTGCCACTTGCCTGACTACTCAAGTGGATGCAGAACGTTTTCCCATGATCTGTCCAAACATGGGAAATGGTAGGGCTTATGATACATGTATCGTTTCAATACATCTATAAAGATTTCAGCTTCTACTTGGAAGTTTAGAGTCAGGCAAGATTTCTCAATTTTGACAAAGGTTATTAAAGGTATCATAATTTGTATATCCCTTGTGTAATCCCGATGTTCTTTCTTTCATTTATTTATTCAGAAAATACTTACTGAGCTTCTGCTATGTGTTAGGCATTGTTCTAAGTGCAGGAGATGCCACAAGGAAGAAGATGGGCAAGGCAGTGTCCTCCTGAGGCTTGCGGTATTCAGGTGCCAATCGGGATGCTGAAGCCCTGTGGTGGGTGCCAGACAGCGCCACCTAGAGGCCTCTTTAGGACCATGACACTCACCTGCCTAGTTGCAAGAAGTTTGAGCTACTTCTAACTCACATCTTAGACCCTCTCTAGGCCTTGCCCTTGGCTAAGGGAGTTGCCTCATCAGAGGTTACTCTCCCTTCTAGCCACATCTAATGACAGGTGAATGGGAGGAAGGAGCAATATAAAAGCCC
>NW_023223698.1:0-724 GCF_002007445.2 Ailuropoda melanoleuca | reverse complement strand
TTAGCCATTTGTATGTCTTTTTTGGAGAAGTGTCTGTTCATGTCTTCTGCCCATTTTTTGACTGGGTTATTCGTTTTCTGAGGTTGAGTTTGAGAAGTTCTTTATAGATCTTGGCTATCAGCCCTTTATCTGTAATGTCATTTGCAAATGTCTTCTCCCATTCCGTGGGCCGCCTCTTAGTTTTGTTGACTGTTTCCTTTGCTGTGCAGAAGCTCTCTATCTTGATGAAGTCCCAAAGTTCATTTTTGCTTTTGTTTCACTTGCCTTTGGAGACACGTCTTGAAAGAAGTTACTGTGGCCGATGTAGAAGAGGTTGCTGCCTATGTTCTCCTGTAGGATTTTGATGGATTCCTGTCTCACATTGACATCTTTCATCCATTTTGAGTTTATCTTTGTGTATGGTGTTCGGGAATGGTCCAGTTTCATTCTTCTATACGTAGCTGTCCAATTTTCCCAGCACCACTTATTGAAGAGACTGTCTTTTTTCCACTGGATATTTTTTCCTGGTTTGTCAAAGATTAGTTGACCACAGAGTTGAGGGTCCATTTCTGGAGTCTCTATTCTGTCCCACTGGTCTATGTGTCAGTTTTTGTGCCAGTACCATGCTGTCTTGGTGATCACAGCTTTGTAACATAGCTTGAAGTCAGGCAACATGATGCCCCCAGCTTTGTTTTTCTTTTTCATCATTCCCTTGGTGATTCGGGGTCTTTTCTGGTTCCATACA
>NW_023223697.1:0-724 GCF_002007445.2 Ailuropoda melanoleuca | reverse complement strand
CTCCTTATCCTCGTAGGCTTGGCATTAAAGCTAATATGTTTTTTTCTTAATGAACATGTCTAATCAGGAAAGAGTCACAGAATCTTGAAATGTCTGCACTGACAGCCCTTGAAGACCATTCTGAGACACTGAGAGAGAGTTTGTCACTTGTCAAAGTTCACAGTTAGTGACAGAACAGGGACAAATTACCCAGATGTTTTTATTCTAAGTCCAGAGTTTAGTATTGAAATGGATTTAATATAGTTTCCCCTCAACTGCTTATTTTTGAGAAAATTACTTTAATGTTTTCATTTTCCTTGTCATCAAAATGGAAAGACTAGATTAGTGGCTTTTCCAAGAACGTCCCTTCCACTTCTTTTGAGGCATGCCTCATGGAGAACTAATGCTTCCCCTTCTCCTTGTTCTTCTTCTTTTTTGTTATTTTTTGCATCATGTTCAAAGACTTACCAATCAAAGGAATCAAGGAAAATTTGGGGGATGAGAGCTTTTGTGGATTCCACATTTAACACATTGAACAATAGACAGATTTCTTATTGGTCTCCATTCCATTCAAGATTTATTATTTTTCTAGAAACAAAAGCAAAAATAGACTACTGGGACTACACCAAAATGAAAAGTTTTTGCATAGCAAAAGAAACTATCAACAAAATAAAAAGGCAACCTAGTAAGTACAAGAAGAGATTTGCAAATGACATATTTGATAAGGGGTTAATATCCAAAATAT
>NW_023223696.1:0-724 GCF_002007445.2 Ailuropoda melanoleuca | reverse complement strand
AAAAACTTTCTCAGAATTGTAACTCTGATGGGGTTTATGTGTAATCATTGGTTAATACATAAAATTATCTAAAGCTTTTCAAGTGTCCATAAACCTATATTAGCACAATGAAAATAAGGAGGAACTGAGTTTAAAAGATAAAGTCTCAAAATCTAGCACTACCACAGCTATTGTGTGACCTTGAGCAAATCTCTTAACATCTGTAAGCCCATTTTACTCATCTCTGTGAGAAACTTACATGTTTATCATAATTTTATTATAAAAGCTAAGCAAGAAAATACGCAAAAAAAAAAATAAACTGCAAAGTACTTATGCAGAGAAAGATAACCACTATATTCTTGAGTTTCATAGTTATGGATGATGCCCACTGTATCTTTAGGACCTCAAAACCTAGTATAATGTCCCCATTTCCCAGTAAGTAAAGTCTAAATTTCTTGATATTATGTTTTAAAAAGTCATGACCGTCTAGCCCTTGTTTATATCTCTTGCTACTTTCTTATTATATTGTTTAGTTGTAGTAATGGTGCCCTTTTGAGTTCATGAATTATTCCTCTAATAAATTGGGATCTTTCCACATGTTCTGCTCTGTCCCAGGAACTCTCCTTCCTTTGTTTTCTTGGTTATTCTTAACCTTCAGGCTCATTTTTTATACCATTTCTTTCAGAACACCTTCCATGATATCCCACAGATGGGGCTGGGTGCTTCTGTGTGCTCTTGTGACATT
>NW_023223695.1:510-734 GCF_002007445.2 Ailuropoda melanoleuca | reverse complement strand
TAGGTTTCCAGGAAGGCCTCCATCACTTCCAGATTGCTTAGTTTTTTGGCATCTAGCTGTTGATAAAAATTGCTAATAATCCCTCCAATTTCAATGGTGTTGGTCGTGATCTCTCCTTTATCATTCATAATTTTACTAATTTCAGTCCTTTCTCTTTGCTTTTGGATAAGTCTTGCCAGTGGTCAGTCAATTTTATGGATTCTCTCAAAGAACCAGCTTCTAGT
>NW_023223695.1:0-169 GCF_002007445.2 Ailuropoda melanoleuca | reverse complement strand
AAGTGTTTGAGTTTCTTCCAGGTTTTTCCTTGTGGTTGAGTTCCAATTTCAGAGCATTGTGGTCTGAGAATATGCATGGGATAATTTCAATTTTTTGTTATTGGTTGAGACCTGTTTTGTGTCCCAGAACATGATCTATTCTTGAGAATGTTCCATGGGCATTAGAATA
>NW_023223693.1:0-724 GCF_002007445.2 Ailuropoda melanoleuca | reverse complement strand
CTCAGGTTCAATAAAAGTGTAAGGAACTGTGTAGCCTTCCAGACTGCGTGACTTCTTATGGTTCCCACAGGTGGCCAAAGCTGAGTATGAGATGATTTCCAGCATCTTCTCTGCCAAACTGTCAAATGACTGCCGCCGCCTTCTCCATTGTCCTCTTACTCCTTTCCTGGATGCTTCCCCAACCTCTGGCTTTGGGTGCTCTTCTTCCCAGATGGCCTCAACTGGTCCCCTCAATGTTCTCCATCCCTCACATCCAGGTTCGTTGTCCCCAGATGACCTCTCAGCAATGGCAGTCCTGATTCCCATGCTGTGGGCGCCAAGGTACAGACTCCACACGGAGCTATGAATGGCCAAGAGACTCACTCAAGAGCGCCTGCTTTGTAAGGCAAGAATCCGTTACTCCAAAGCCACTCCATAGCAGGGAAATTCATGAATGAGGTGTTTCAATAAAGGCAAAACTAGGTATTTAGAATAAAGTAAATGGATTTTGGGCAGAATATAGCATAGGCCCCAAGCCTGCCCTTTGACCTCACTTCTGGGCCTCAGCAAGTGTAGTCAAGTGGGGTCCTCACCCACTAGGGAGAGAGGACCTGCTCCCAGGCAGAGCTGCTCAAAGAGGAAATGGACTGCTTCTTGAGAGGGGAGTTTGCTCTGGAAACCTCTTCCCAGTGGATATGAGATGAGGTTTTGGAACAGGAGTATTTGAGCAAGGCTTGGGGTGCTA
>NW_023223692.1:0-1635 GCF_002007445.2 Ailuropoda melanoleuca | reverse complement strand
TGAGTAAGGAAGGATATGAGAGGTTCCTTGGTTGTTCTTGTTTCTCAGAACTCCATTGCCTTCCCTGTGTCAGAAGGACTTTGATGAAAATGTAAAGCACAGCCTCCCGGGGCTGTCAGTCCCTCTGCTTACTCAGACATTCAGGAACACATGGTGAGTCTTGCTAAGCTGCCCCCACTGCAGGTCCAGCTGAATGCTGTGCACATGGAGCATGGCGACTGCTGTGTACGAATGGGACAGCAAGAGCAGTGGGCATGTACTGCGCGGGCTCCCCTCCTTACAGGCATGCGCCATTGCCCCCTAGACTTCACTTAGAAAACACAAGCTGAACGATACAATTAAGAATTTCAAGACAGATGAGAGTAGAATATTAAACCAAGATAGGGATTCTTTTAAGTGTGGGACCCTGGGGGACTGCTCATGAAGGTAGCCCTCGCTGGAGTATGAAGGTAAATAAGGCCTCGGCCTTGCTTGTCCCTTGGGCAATTCGCCCACACATCTCTTGGTTGCTGGTTTTGGCAGACTTCAGGGCAGCTGGGGCTTCTGGGTTGGCACACCAGTCCAAGTCTCTTTCAGATTTCACAGACCTCTGATGAATAGTCATTTTTATTGGATGTTTCTTAAACTAATTTGTTTTTTCTATCAGAGTAATGCATGCACTTTGAAACATCAGATCCTGGAATAAACAGGGTTGCTGGAGTGGGGGTGGGGTGGGGAGGGCGCGTGATGTAATGAGCACTGGGTGTTATATGCAACTGATGAATCACTAAACTCTACTCTGAACCTAATAATGCAACATATGTTAACTCTCTTTAAATTAAATAATAACAAAAGAAACATCAGATCTTGCTAGAAATCTTTTAACGAGAAAGCTATGTCCCTTCTCCCCCATGTTCTTTTACCTCAAGTCCTACATTCCAAAGGCAATGGCTTTAAATTCCTGTAGCCATTTCTTGCAATATTTATCTCCATGTTTTTAAATAGTATGCTTTTAATCATTATTTTACTGAATCATCAATTTTAGAACTTACACATTGTCCTCTTACAAGGGAAGCTGAGAATACTGCTTTTACCATCAACTCCGTCTTCCCACTCACNCGTCTTCCCACTCATATCCTCCTAATATAGTTAGTTTATAATACATGGTTAAATCAATATGCAGTTTTTACATTATTGTTATACATTATGATGCATCACACATCATTGTATACTACAAACATAGTATTTACAATATTCAGTAAATTACATTCTTTACATGTGATCAGTTAAATATTGTTGACTGTTGTGTCCAGTACTATACTCTAATTAACTTTCCAAGAAAATATTTTGTTCTTCATGCAGGGAATATATTTTAAATTTACACATATTATTTTTAACTCACCAGATTTCCTATGTACCCAGAATTTCATGCCCATTTGCTTTGTGCTCAAGACCATCAAGCAACCATTGCCTTTATCCCCCTGAAGACAGTCCTCCATCCTCTTATTCAACATAGACTACTTGTTTTCTGAACTGCTACACAGTTACCACCCTGGGGCCTCCATACCCTACAGTCTTGTTCGAGCACCCCATTTCCTTTTTGCTAAGTTATCCGTTTTCCTGTTTTTCCCCTCTCATTTCGATGGTGACACATCT
>NW_023223691.1:0-724 GCF_002007445.2 Ailuropoda melanoleuca | reverse complement strand
ATCTATTTCCTTTTCTAAATTTGCTTTGTCTTTCAGACCTTTCTGGCAGATTCTATGATCTGGAGCAGGCAGCACCCGCCACTGGTATGCCTCCGAAATCTCACATTCTTCTCTTTGACCACAAAGTTATAAAAGTTTAGCTTTCTCGCTAAATTCATCCATGTCTCTGGACCGTCAATCTTATTTAGACAGGCAGTCTCCATAGTCTCATAATTAGGGCTCCGTGTACCTCTCAGTTTTGTTTATTTGCAGCCCCCCACCCCCACACATACAACCACTTAGGTGAGCTAGGAAAGCTAAAGCAAGCTGGAACTGGAATTCTCTGCCTCCAGGTCCCTTAGGCAAGAGTAAAACCCCACGGAGTTAGGCTTAGGTAAAATAGTTTCCCTTGAGGGCAAGCCTTCTTAAACAAAGTACACTCGGGGTGTATTTTGAAATGGCTACTCCATCCTCTGCCCCACCGCCCCGCCCCCACCCTCACGGAAGCACATGGGGACTTCTGTGGGATCAACACTGTGAGAACCTGGCGATAAAACCCACTAAAGTGTGGGTTCCCCCATGACTCGGTCCCCTTGCACTTTTAAACCCTCAAGCTTGCACACTGAGCCTCCAGCAATTCCCAGTTACAGTTCAGGTCTTCTTACCTGGTACTGGTTCCTGGAGGTTTCTGGTGTGTAATTGCGCCTGGGTCTTTCTCTCTCTCTCTCTCTTTTTTTTTTTTTTT
>NW_023223690.1:0-724 GCF_002007445.2 Ailuropoda melanoleuca | reverse complement strand
CCCCTAACCAATATGCTTAGGCACTCGGCTGCTGCTGCTTACCAATATGGAAAGAATTGCCTCCTTAAAACCAAAATGTTACAAAACAAAGAATTTAAAAGATAAAGCTGAGGGGTGCTTGGGTGGCACAGTCGGTTAAGTGTTCAACTCTTGGTTTCAGCTCAGGTAGGGGTCTCAGGGTCATGAGATGAGCCCCGTACTGGGCTCCACACTCAGTGTGAAGTCTGCTTGAGATTCTCTCTCCCTCTGCCCCTCCTGTTCCTGCTCACTTTCTTGGGTGGGGCAGGGGGAGCGGATAAAGCTGAGACCACTGTTGTTCTCCTGGATGTTGATTCCAGCCCTTCTGAGGTTGATTGGAATACTCTAGAAAGTGAGATTTCACAGCAAAGTTCACTTGGGACCACCAGTTTTCTAGGTTTTTATTGTTCAAAGAAATTAAAAATGGGCAAATATGACCAGTAGTCATAAATTATGACTGGTATAAACATTAAATAATATCATATGCACAAAACACTTAGCACAGAGCCTTGAAGGTAGTAAAATGAATAACTATTATCCCATTTTATTGCCACTCAGAACACACACAGTATTGTTAATTTCTGAATTCATAATTTTAGCCTTGGTCCACATTTTATGTACAAGGTAGCTCATTTTAGCCTAGATACTCAGTTGTCTTAGATTAAGTCTTTTACAGCTGTTTTTACCTGCTATTCATATGATAATC
>NW_023223689.1:0-724 GCF_002007445.2 Ailuropoda melanoleuca | reverse complement strand
GAAAATCACTTCTTATAAGACAAAACTTACAAAACTATCAAAATAGTAGGTCCACAAGCCCCTGGCCTTGATCCAACTCTTAAAATGTCCTCTCCAGAAATGTGAAAGGTGATTGAGAGATTGTCTACATGGACCAGACTGAATGCACTTAGAGGGGTATCTGAATTATCTCCAACATACCAACTTTGTAAGATTATTCTAAGAACATTACTTATGTAATGGTTTTTTCCCCCGAGGGTGAAAAATGTTTTTTATTTAATTTTTAACCTATCTTTATAATTAATTGCTTATAATAGTTGATTTCATTAATAAGATGATACAAGTCCCTATTTAATAGGTTAAATATAGAAGAGTAGGAGAACAAATAGGCCCAAGATCCACCACTTGGTGGTAAGAAATATACATTCATGAGTCCTCTCATACATATTAACTGCTACATTATACTAGTGTATATAGATACACACCCAGGGTTCATAAATACTATTTGAGAATGTAGGTTTCCTCGTCCCCACTGATGTTCTTTCCCACAGCATACTATACGTATCTACATAATTCTTCACATAGAGTCAACGAAGAGTTGACAATCATTTAATAACCTCAAAACAAAGCCAAGTTGATGGATAGATAATGTGTCACAGAGGATCTGGGGCATTTTTGATGATACCACTTATTTTTTTCCTTAGATTTTACCTTCCTTTTCTCCCCCTTGCCCCCCACCCCCACT
>NW_023223688.1:0-724 GCF_002007445.2 Ailuropoda melanoleuca | reverse complement strand
CGTACGATCTGCTGACTGTAACAGTGATGAATTTATGTTAATATCATCACATTTTTCACCTGAGCTAAGCCTGACCTCTTGCTCCAATTTGGAGATGTATTGAACATAAATTTTTGACCAATCTCTTTGGTTTTGCCGGCATTATAATAAGACCACCTTTTCCACTTGGCTGGGGGCAGGGGGGCAATGAGAGGCCGTCGCAGATCACGAGAAGGTCAAAATGGAGATAAAAACATTTTCGCAATTTTTTTCTTACCTGTTATTCTTTTTGCATAAATGGTGTAGTAAGTATGAGATCAGGACAGACTTGCCTTGTTCCAGCAATCAGCATCCTTATGAAGGTGGAGAGAGTCTTGGCAGTTTGATCTTTCAAAATCTAAAAACCAAGGTATGTGTGGGCTTTTGTGGACAAGTGTTTGCGTCTGTGTATATATACACGCTAGTCCCACAAGTGGGGCAGGTGGTTGAACCCAGTCTTTTTCGGGGTGCCCTTTCCTGCAACCATTTTCTCTGCAACAAGATCCAGAGACCCGAGGAGGTCCTCAGGAAGTTCTATGTGAAAATGGTATATTTCTTTGGATTGCATTATTTTCTTTGAAGTGTGGGAGCAGTATGAAATGAAAAAAAAAAGAAACAAAAAAGAAAGAAAAAACAGAAAATCTCATCTTTCCTGTCTGGAATGATCTCTCAGATTTTATTTGAATTGATTGCTTTTTTTTTTTTT
>NW_023223687.1:0-724 GCF_002007445.2 Ailuropoda melanoleuca | reverse complement strand
GCACATGCATGTATTAATGTTAGTACTTTGTTATTGTATTGCCTATGTTATTATTATTGTTTGTTGTCAGTTTTAGATATTAGAAGGGAAAATTATGTATGGCAGCTTTATACTACTATTTCAACCTGAGAGTCTCACTTCTATGCCATTTAATATTGGTATTTTCTCACTTTACTACAAATTTATGTAGACTTGAATTATTTATAATTCACCATTACAAGTCTGTAATTCCTAGCATATAATAGATTAGCAATACATGCTTGATGCACAAAAATGAATGAATGATTACATAAACATAATATATAGCCTCTAGAAGACTAGAAAGTTCTCAGTTCAACTAAACAGTCCTTATGCATAAATGACACAAGAAATCAATCTGAAACTTGAAATATCTTTCTGTATACTTGGATGACATGAGCACCCTCTTGTTCTTCAACAGTGTGATGAGAAGAAATTTGGTATGCCTCTCACATTTTTTTGTTATTTTTACTATGGCTACAATGGTACAATTCTATTTCGCAGCTTCCTTCTTCAAAATAAAATCTAAATTCCCTTGGGAGAAATAAAATTTGAGCTTAATTTTGAGTGAGATTATAGCATCATTTTCTAAAAGTCAGTTCTGATGATAAAAGAGAAATAAAACCTGAGCAACTAAATATGTGATATGAGCAAAATATTGCTACCATATAATAGGAAAGATTACAATATACAAAGACACTTCTTT
>NW_023223686.1:0-724 GCF_002007445.2 Ailuropoda melanoleuca | reverse complement strand
AACTTTTCACTTTCTTGATAGTGTCATTTGCAGCAAAAAGTTTTTAGTTTTCAGGAAGTCCATTTAATTTCCCCTATGTAATTATTCTGCCATTTATTCTCTTTCAAAGTGCTAATGTTTTCTTCAATTCTTCATTTCCTTTTGTGCTCTTATACTAAACTGATATCCTCTAGAGTTTCGCCCTTGATTTTCCTCTCTTAAAATTCTGTATTTTTCCTCCTGAGGTAAACTTATCATTTTATGACCATTACCATTTCTAATATGGTTATGAGTCTAAAAAATATATCTCCAGCATAGACTTCTTCACTGAGTCCTCACCTCAGTTTCCTCTGGGTACGTCAAAGTCAATCACACTAAACTTCTGTTCCTTCTCTCTGATCAGCCTTCTGTATATTCCCTCCTACCTCCATCAACTCAGTCACCGAAGTTACAACCCTGGGAGTCATCCATTATTTTTAACCCCTTTCTCCTACATTAAGTCAATCACCAAGTTCTAAAGATTTCACTTCCTACGAATTTCTCTATACTGATTATCCCACCCCGATATTGAAACTAAATTAAAAAGAGTCACCAGAGCTCCATTTAGAGTTTATCATCTTGATTCTGAAGTATATTTCTTGCTCTCAGGTATATTTTCCTTAAATCCATTCCCCCAATATGACCTTCCTTAGCTGCAAATTTCTATAGTACTTAAAACTCCTAAGAAACTATGCTCAGTAATATT
>NW_023223685.1:0-724 GCF_002007445.2 Ailuropoda melanoleuca | reverse complement strand
TATATATATATATATATATATATATATATATATATACTTGATTACCTGCCTGAAAGCCTGCATGTGTTTTATTTGTTGTAGTTTGAATAGGTACCCATATACTGCAAACAAAAAATTCTAAGAACATGGTCCCAAAGAGGAGGCAGTAAAAGATTTCTAGAAGAGATTTCATATAAAATGTTTATAACCTACCAAAAACAATGGTGGAGATGTTGTTTTCATTTAAGTCTAGAGATCAAGGTTAAAAAAAAAATCTAAGAACCAGTTTACCATGAGCCCATATTTAAACTAAAGATAACAGACACTTCTGTTGGGAAATGTGTATGCAATATTCCTGTTCATAAATGCCTGCTTCTTATGTATTAAGTTCTTAGTCACTGAATAGTCTTACCCATAAGTAAGAATTTGTGAGCCCAGAACTACTAAATTTCCTTTAGTAGACACAAGAATAACTTTCTTAATTCACCCTGGGGCTCCAGCAGTTAGTATTGATACCCTCTCCAAGAAAGTAAAACTTTGTCCCCAAAAGTGATTGTGTCAAATGACTGTATTTAAATGTCAAGACAACAAAATATGTTATGAGTTAATGCCTCAGGGCAGCAAATGGACTAAGTGATATATCATGATCCCTCTATCTCTGCAACTCCATGCGTCTGTAAGGCTATCTTCCTTTTCTCAGACATGTCTAACTAATTTTACCACCGGACTAGTTAGGTCTGAGTTT
>NW_023223684.1:0-724 GCF_002007445.2 Ailuropoda melanoleuca | reverse complement strand
TTGATGTGACCCACCATGTTGTTGATTTGCAAATATGAAATTACCTCTGGATCTTAGGAATAAATTTCACTTGATTGTGGTTATCATTTTTTATGTGTTGTTAGATTTGGTTTACCAATATTTTTTTGGTGATTTTTGCATCTTTGGTTATTGCAGATATTGGCCTGTAGTTGTTTATTTATTATTTTTGTAGTGTTTTTATTGGGTTTGGGTATCTATCATACAATTAATTTGGACCTTTTCTTCCTTTTGTAATTTCTGTACTATTTTGAGACATAGTGGTGCAACTATTCTTTAATTCACCTGAATTCACCTGTGAAATCATCTGTTCCTGGTGTTTTGTTTATTGGCAGATTTTGTTTTGTTTTGTTTTTCTTTTTCTTTTTTTAATCATTCAAATATTTATTAAACATATAATAATTAATGTGTCCTAAGACATAGTAAGATATAGAAGTTCATAGCATGCTGAGGAGAAAAACAATTGGACAGTAGGTTTATAGAGCATTGAAGTGACTAATCTTAGTGACTTAAAAATTCTATCCTTTTGTTATGTTCAGTTAGCAGCAGACAGCACCTCATTAGTTTTTGACGTAGTGTTCAGTGATTCATTAGTTACTTCACATGTTGTGATTAACACTGGTTGTTATATTGGTAGTTTTTTGATTCTAGATTCAATTTTGTTGCTGTTAACCAGTCTGTTAACTTTTTCTATCTTTTTTGGTTT
>NW_023223683.1:1196-1383 GCF_002007445.2 Ailuropoda melanoleuca | reverse complement strand
TCAAAATCAGATAATCTAATATTCCTTCCCCCTAATAATGACTTGGGTCTTTGCCTAGATACCCCAAGATTGTTCTTTTCTTTCAAGTCCAGTAATTTTTAAAGAACACATCTGCCGGGGCACCTGGGTGGCTCAGTCGTTAAGCGTCTGCCTTTGGCTCAGGGCGTGATCCCAGCATTCTGGGATC
>NW_023223683.1:0-752 GCF_002007445.2 Ailuropoda melanoleuca | reverse complement strand
TGTAAGTAATTATCAAACGGATTCCCAAAGTCATTTATTAAATATCCCAACTTTGTATTTATTGATCTAAATATCATTCTCCCCACNATCATTCCCCCCACTAATGCTGTTTCTCAGAAAGCTCCCCCATTTGAAATACAGCACCAGTTCCCGCATTCGCTCAGCCAGCCACAGATTTACTGTATTGCAAAACTTGAGTCACCTGTATGCATTGTCTTCTTTCCAGTCTCATATCATCCTGATGGGGTGGGGGGAGGGAGGGAAGAGTCCAGCAGCACAACTGTAACACTGTGTGAAGAAAAACAGATTATGATAAGAGATAAGGATGCAAGACAATTACCCCTATTGAGGAACATCCAATGTAACTACAGTCCCCAAAACAAAGATAAAAATACTGCAAATTTCGTTTACTAAAATTTATTTACACTTACTTGAAAATAATTTTCATTAATGAAAATCAATTATATATATAAAATGCAAAGTACTCAACTGTCAGGGAGAAAAAGTTTCACAATCTGCCTACTACTAATGAAACTTCAGGCATTTCTAGGTATGAAATAAACAGTCAATATTCCACTACTCTATACAATTTATCTGGGGAAAAAATTACATTTTGTAATACTCATCAATTCACAAATCAGTATCAATAGGAATTCACTTTTCATCGTGGCTTACTATCAGAGAGGTCAGCAGAGGTAATGCAAGTTGCCTTACAGGATAATCTACCAATGTTATCTGTAAATTGAGTTCTG
>NW_023223682.1:0-724 GCF_002007445.2 Ailuropoda melanoleuca | reverse complement strand
ATCACCACTTACGGCCACCCCGAGCTGAGAGCCCACTCCTCGGCTCCCTCTTTGCCACCGGCTTCCCCGCTGCGATGCCTGGGAGCTCTGCCTCACTCACGCATCCCCAGTCTTTCTGTGACCCTGGGAGTCCTGAGACCACACGGTCCCAGCAAGGGTTCCATCCCGGCTTCGTCACCAGAGCGACGTCCCTCACCGGAGCGGACTGCCAGGTCCGAGTTTGCGCTCTGCGGCTCTATCACCTGCCGGTAGCCGGCTGACGGAGGCTCCCTCCCCCACGGTCTGTCTTCCCATATTTCTCCCCAGATTCACTTCTCTGCACCTCCTACCTTGCAGAAAGTGGTCGCTTTTCTGTTCATTGAGTTGCTGCTCTTCTTTTGTTCATTCTCCAGTTGAGTTGGTAGGTGTTCAGAATGCTTTGATAACTCTCGCTAGCTGAGTTCCTGGGACCGGATGAAATTTAGTTCGCCTATTGCTCCGCCATCTTGGGCCACCCCCTTTTATGGCTTTTATTAAAAACCTCACTGAGATTAAGCTGTTCCTATTGCTTTGGAATTTGCTTTTTCATTTAGAATAATATGCCCTAGAGATTTCTTCATGCCACGCATTCAGCTTCATCTTAACTTTTTTATTCACTGCATAGTATTCCCCCGTATGTATTAATAGCATAGTTTGACAATATTATTCCATATTATTCTTCTACTGATGGACATTTAGACTGTTT
>NW_023223681.1:3710-3888 GCF_002007445.2 Ailuropoda melanoleuca | reverse complement strand
CGGACCCCGAAGAGGAAGTCTGGGTGAACCCTGTTAAGAGGGTGGCAGGTGATGCCGTCTGCTGGCCTGGACCCCCCTCAGGGTCTGCTGTTAGGGAGGCCAGGCGGCAAGGAGATGGAGACGGCACCAGGGCGACAGGTAGCAGGAATGCACACGCCTTTCCTACTAGACACAGAGC
>NW_023223681.1:0-3503 GCF_002007445.2 Ailuropoda melanoleuca | reverse complement strand
CCAAAGTGTGCTTCTGAGCCAGCACAGTAGGCTTGGGGCAGTTGGTTTGGTGAAAATGCAAGCCAGTCTCATCAGGGCTGACTGAAAAGTAGGGCCTTCTGCCACTCCCCCCGAGTCCTCGGAGTCGGCAGAGAGCCGCAGGAGCCATGCCCTGGAGAAGGCGTGGCAACATAAGGCTTACTCCCTGGCAGCTGATACATGCGTCCAATCGTCCCCACCTCATTCCATGGAAGGCGGGACTTCCACATGGCCACGGCAGCATGGCACCTGTGCCCTGGCGGCACAGGGCACGTGGTTCAGGGCTACCGTCCAGCCTTTCCTCTCCCCTTTATAACTGGGAGGTCCTTCCTGAAAGTCCAACGGAGGCCCAGAAGGTTTCAGGGAATACAGGCACAATGGGCTGGCCCTTCCTGGGGACATCTGGGCCTGAGGCATGCGGGCCGACCCCCTGGGACCAGCAGGTTTCCTTGAACTTCACCCCCACCCTGTGGACATGAAGAATCCTAGGGACCGGACCGTGGCAGCTGCCAGGCTCTTCCTCAGCTTAAGTGTCAAGGAGCTGGGAAGACGTGTATGAGGGAACAGCCTTTCCAGTGGCTCAAGATTGCTTCCTGTGCCAACGGCCTTGAGGATCTCCACGTCCATATTATGTCCCTGAGGAGTGTATCGGGCTTGAGATCCCCAACACTGCCACACCGTGGTGTCACCTAGTGGTGTTCCGGACATGGGGCCATGGGCTAAGCAGGGTTTCCTGAGCCCGGGGAACAAAACCCTCCTCACCTACAGCTGGCATCTCCGACAGGCAGGAAGGAACAGAGTTCCCCAAAACGAGAGGCCAAGAGTCCAAACAGACAGAGCTGTCAGCATTACAGCCCAGGGGCCGCTGGGAGGCTCACGCAGGGACCATTGATGGGCAACTGGAAGACAGAGCTGGGGCCCACGTTGCGCGGTCCTACGCCCAGTTGTGGCAGAGGTAGTGGAGAACGTCACCTGGGGCAGTGTGTCCTTGGGGGCCTTCTGGTGGTGGCGGTGAGCTGAGGGGTGGTGAGCGTGTTGATTTGGGAAGCCCTGTCGACCCAGGGTGAGCGAGGTAGGTGGCCCTGGTGAGGCAGGGAACACGGGCCTTGAGGGTCCACCTCCTCTCCTTTCCCTCTTCTCCACCTGGTCCGCAGGAGGCAGATATGACCGCCTCAACCTGGAGCTCATCGGACACAAGGACGGCCCTTCGGCCCGGAGGAGTACTCCCCACAGGACTCTTTCGTCTGCAGGAACGTACTGCCGTGGGTACTTACTTACTCTTTGGGACCCTTGGCTGACAGCGCAAACCGCAGCACAAGTGCTTAGCCCCTCTGTAGCACAGGCTGAAACCTCGTGCTGTTTCCCACAGCTGGGACCAGCCACGGTAGCAGCACAGATGGGAGGTCACTAGACACACGCCTGCCAGCTCCCACCCCTCCCTGCTTCCTTTGGCCCCTCTGCGTGTTGCATCCAGGGGCAGACACACCCCCGAATACCCAAGGAATGCCCACGATGACTGTGTGTCAGGAGGGACATGGCTGCACTCTGCCACTGGCCCCTTTCTCCTTAAAAAGCAGAGCTAGAAACCCCGAGGGCCCTCTCCTTCACCGAACAGGGCCTACGACCACACTGGGACACGTGTGTGCTCATGCAGACACTTGAGCATGCAACACACACACAAGCTCTTGACACACAGGCATGCACGGTGGCAACAGACACACCACTCTCATGCATGTGCTGCAAACACGTGGAGACACAAGTACACACACACGCTCATGCAAGCATGCACAAGGCGCACACGGACATGGTGTCATTTTCTCCTACGTGGGGATGGCTTCACACACACACACACACACACACACACACACACACACACCTGCCTGTGCAGATCCACAGAGACCGGCAACTCACATACAAATACACGGTCTCCGGGCAACAGGCATGAGATGGTTACACACACACAGCACATGGACATATGCACACATGTCGACACAAACACACAGAAGAGAAAACACGCACACACGTTATTGGCACGCTGGCATGCGAATGGTCACACACACACACCCTCCCACGTAGGCACATGCACACACACAAATCTCACCACAAGCACACAAGTTGTCCTCCACACAGGCACGCACAGTTGACTGCACTAATACACACACTGCACAAAAAACAAATGTCACTTGGCCGTTGAAATCTGCACACATGCACACAGCCGCGAACACGTGCTGATACACCACACACGAGATCTCTGCACCCAGGCATGCACAGCTGGCTGTGCAAACACTCACACACACACACACACACTCTCACACTCACAACACAGCACTCACACTAGGTCTCTGGCAGAGCCATCTACACTTGCAACCGCCCTAACATACTCACAAACGTGGTCCCGACAACACACACACACAACAAACACACACAAACACCCATCGACATTTCTTACACGCATGCACAGTGGGCTTCCCACAAAACACACAAACACACACACACGCACACACACAGCACTCACACAAGGTTGCCGGCAGAGGCATCTTCAATTCGCACGACCATACAAACTCACAAACGTGGTCGCCACNATACAAACTCACAAACGTGGTCACCACAAAACACACATAAACAAGAAACACACACAAACACCCATGGTCTTTTTCTTAGAAGCATACACAATGAGCCTCACACAAACACACACACACACACACACTCAAACACACAGCACACCCACTAGGTCTGTGGCAGAGCCATCCACACTTGGCACCGCCATAGCAGGCTCACAAACTTGGTCCCACAACATACACATACACAAGAAATACACACAAACACCCATGGTCATTTTCATACATGCATATGCAATGGGCCTCACACACACACACACACACACACACACACACACACGGGTATGGGGAACAAACCCAATGTACATACAGGGTCTTCTGGCTGAAGCATACACAATTCTCCCCGAACCATCAGGCTGACAGAGACACACAGACAAACACAGACACACACAGGTATCCATGCATACAAAAACACAAAGAGACAGGGGCTTCTGGGTGGCTCAGTCATTACACGACTGCCTTCGGCTCAGGGTGAGATCATGGCGTTCTCAGATCGAGACCCACATCAGGCTCCTCTGCTGGCNTCACCAGCCAAGGTGCGCCTAAAAGGAAACACAGGCCCTATACACACATGGACAATCTCATACAGGTGAACGGATTTCGGTACGGAAATGGACCCACACAAACACGTGCATGTGGAACCACACACATGCAACACACACTGGTCCCCCAACAGAGGCTTGTCCACCTGGCCGAGCCAACACAAACAACCGTGCCTGGGCAAACACACACGCAGGAAACACACACCAACAGACACAGTCCGCTATGCCAATTGTAAAGGTGCCACAACACACACGTATGTGCCCACGGGAGAGACTCGCACATACACACGACACAGGCCAGCACATACAGTCTCTGGCACCCAGG